>NC_056725.1:1922278087-1922568087 GCF_019279795.1 Protopterus annectens
TGGCTCATGGGCATCCCCTATATTCAGTGAGAATAGACGTAATTTGGAAAAATCTCATACTTGTGATAAAAACACACTCAGGTTTATGATGACATATGATAAGCAGTCAGTAGAGGTAAATAAAATTTTTAAGAAACATTGGTATATCCTGACTGCATCAGAAGTTACACTGATATTTATATCTCCAAAACTTGCTTTTGGTTATAGAAGAGGTAGTAACTTAAAGAACTTATTGTGCTACAAAGAGATTTATGCACAAATGAATATAAGAAATAGTTCATGATTAGTAACATTTCTTCTTCTTCTTCTTCTTTCGGCTTTTTCCCGGTTAGGGGTCGCCACAGTGGATCATCTGTCCGCTCATGATTGGCAGTGGAGTTTTACAGTGTCGAGTTGCCAGCCCGGTGCCCAACCTTCCACAGAAGGCACACACACATGCACACACTCACACCTAGGGCCAATTTAGAGTGTCCAATCCACCTACTGCATGTCTTTGGGATGTAGGAGGAAACCGGAGCACCCAGAGGAAACTCACGCGACCACAGGGAGGACATGCAGACTCCGCACAGAAGGCACCCCAGCAGAGAATCAAACCGTAGAACCTCTTGCTGTAAGGCGCATGATTAGTAACATTTCCTTGTTATAAATGCACTTTCTGTAAGTACATTTTAAAGTGGAATTATTTTAAGCATCCCATATCTGGTAGAATTATTTCAGTGAAGAGTCATAGGTTCATAGGTTGGTACTAGGCTATCAGCCCTAGGGCCTATACAAGCCTAGCCATAACAATTCCCTGGCTATTTCCTCCCACACTATTTACTTCCCTGGACCCTTGTATAGCAGGGTGACTGATGTGATCCCCGGGGGGGAATTTCCTTTCTCCCATCCAATCAAGGTTCCTTTTGAAGAGGGCCAAAGAGGTGCTCTGCTTGAAATGTATGGGCAGTCTATTCCAGAGTCTGAGGAGTCTCTGGGTCAGCAACCTATCCATCCAGCATCCCTCATTATGATTATGATTTGAAACATGTATGTTTAGTGCAATGTCAAGGTTGTATCTATTTTTATATAGGTAAAACTGATCAAAAGCTAAAAGAACGTACTGGGAACCATCTATCTAACATTAGGAGAAATGTACAGACTAAAGCATTACACAAGCACATCTTTAAACAATGACTTAGATTAGGGATTTCCATTTTTAAAATAGTTATTAGACATTAGACAGGCTAAAGGGTAAAATAAATTGTGTTTCATTTTATGCATAAAAGACAGTTAAGCAGAAAGGAAAATAACCTTGCTGGTCAAGCATGGAAGATTATTTATTAAAGAGGAAAAGATAAGCATAAAGTGTGCAGACAGAATGTTCTTTTCTCAAGGAAAAGCTCAGCTACAGAATGTTCCTTAATAAAGCACATACATAGCCTGAGGACAAGGTTAAAAAAAGTAAATAAAGGAAATGTACGAAACTAAAAGCAATATAATATGCCGTGTTCAGGATAGCAGGGCAGTTAAGGTTAGTAAGTTTGTTCCCTTTGTTACTTCAGAGAAGATGACAAACACTCAAGAATGAGTATAGAAAACAGGTCATCTAAAAACTATGTCAGTTTACGTTGTTCAGGACAATCAGAATGATGTGCAGCAATTTGAATTGTTTATCAGTACTGTTAATGAAGACGGTATTCAGATATTGCGAACTTTTAATAAAACCTTATTAAATGAACTACATTGTTTGGAAAATTCATTCTGAATGCACAAGACTTAGTCCATAAGGGAGAGACTGACACCTACTCAGCACAACCTTGGGTAATTAAGACTTTCATTTCTCAGTCTCATTGTATACAGTGTTTCCAGCTAATTACGGTACAGTTACAGCATTATCAAATTTTACACTGACATTAGGAGAAATGTACAGACTACTGCATTACACAAGCACATCTTTAAACAATGACTTGACACATTATTTTAAATTTATGGCATTAGAACTTATAACTACAGACAGTAGAGGTGGTGATATTAACTTAAGGACAGAAATGTTGAAGTACAAATGGATAAATTTGCTTTGTGTTGATCATTTTCCAGGTTTTAATGAGCATAATTCTTTGAGGCCAGTTTAAAAAATTGTAGCTTTTGTTTTTAAATGTAAAATGATTTGATTGATTGACATAAATTTTAATCAATAGATGAATATTTGAAACGTCATGTGATTGAACTGGGCTATTTTACACCTAATGAATCTTTTAGTGAAAGCATTTTAGCTTGCGACTTATTAAATTTTGGTCTTTTTTTCTTCTTCTATTGGTGACTCAATTTTTCTCTTGTATGGTCTTTATCAGCAGTCCATTATCACTGGTGGAGACCAAGGAGACCATCACTCATGGCTTAGGGGAGGGGCAGAGACACTTGTTGGAAATGCCCTTTGTGGAAGTAAAGGGACATAATCATAGGGCAGCCCATTGCATCGCCCTCCCAAGCACCTAGCTAACAGTGTGTAGATAGGGCTGGCACAAAAAGAATACAAACTGCACCTGATGACTGTCTAAATGACAATCCATTCCAGTCAATTCTCAACACAGTGAAGGCGAATGAATGGGCCAACTGAATATAAAGTGGTTGATGGTCAACCATTAAGATACAAAAAAATCTAACAAAGTGAACAGTTTTATGACTTTAAGAAGTAACCAAGCACACACTGAGCTATCTTGGTTATACTGCATAGCTTAAGTGTCTGCTCTGTAAATTCTTTCCTTCATGGAAAGGTAACCTGATGTGGTTTGATGTTTGGCATTGCATAGATTTAAAAACATATTTAATATTTCACTGCATAATCATCAAGGAAGAATGTAAATCAAATGTGTTCACTATATCATCATACTCAAGGATATAAAGATGTGTTATTGTATTATGTACAAGTGTCCTGCTGGCATTTTCATCTCTGTCAAACATTGACTTCCTAGGCATAATGGAAGTAATTATCCAAAAAAAAAAGTCAGTTCCTCAACAAAATGTCTTTATCAAGCACTGTCAGCTAAATTTTCTTTCTGATATTCTTAGGAATATAGGTTCCTAGGTAAGTTCTAGGCTAACTGTCCTTGTGGACCAAGCCAGTTTCCATTTTGGTGTTTGAATTAACCTGCCCAGCCTGGTAGAATCCACAGTTCCCTGTGCTTTCTCCTATTAACCTGGTGAACTTGGGCATCCTGAGGCAATGTAGCAACTGCCTCTTGTACACCATCAACCCTCTCCTGTTACCTCCCAACACTTGGACTTGCAAGAGATGCATTTATATATACAAATTGGAAGTCATGCATTCTCCAGCCAAGACTGGAATAGTTGGTCAAGAGGAGAAGGTCAGCACTTGCACCACACCACATGGAACACATAGTCCTCCAGAACACACACCAGCACTGCCTTCACATAAAAACACAAACCACACACCCACCTTCCGGAGGCTCTCAATAAAAATCTAGTCAAACAGCAGAGGCCTTCAAGTCAGAAATGCACTTGATCACCACAACCCAACACTAATCATGAGACTCATAACTCTCCCAAACAGTGTTCCACTCAACCAAAGACCCTAAGGCAAAACAGCATGCCCAACACACTTCTCATAGGTGACTCAATAGTGAGGCATGCTGATGTCCCACTCACTGGGTTGAATAAGGAGAAAGTAACAGTCAGCTGCCTGTCAGGTGCCAGGATCCGCCACATATTGCATGCAGTCAGGTTTCTCAACAACAGGTACAAATATGACTCTGTCATTGTACATGTGCGTGTGAATGACCTGAGACTTACCTCCCTGGACTACATGAAAAGGGATATGGAGGAGCTCATGGATTATGTAGCCCAGGTGGGTATAACCCTATCCCTGAGCAGCATCCTACCATCACCCAGAATGATACCACAGTACATGCAGAAAATGATTGATTTCAACAATTGGCTACATTTCTGGTGTCATTCTAAGGGGATCCAGTATCTGTCTGCTTGGGATGACATAATTGACAGACCTCAATGCTTTGCCAGAGATGGCCTGCATCTTGCACCCCTGGGCTTCTGGATGCTGGCCAAGGCTCTTGCCACCCCTAATAGGGCCTTTTTTAAGTGGTGCTCCAAAGACCAAATTACCACTGTAACAGCTACAAACAAATGCAATCTGAGGGTCATGCTGCTTAATGCTAGAAGTCTAAATTTCAAAATGCACTCACTTCAAGCACTCCTTAAAATGGAGAACATCGACATTTGTGCTGTAACACAGACCTGGCAATGAATAACAATGATAATTTTACGATAGAAATGTATCAAAGTAATGATTATAACATGAATGATGATGTATTACTGGATCTAAGTATATACCAATATAATGAAGACAGGGTTAGTAATGGTATGAATAATGGGAATACAATAAGTGTAGACAAGTCTATATGTGAATATGCAACGGACTATAATAATGTAGTAAATTTTCATATAGATTGCAATCCAGACCACTATACTAATGGTGATGATAATAGTATGCAATCAAATATTATAAATGTAGAAGAATCTTCGAATATAGGTATTGTATCGGATTGCAGTGATAATCTTTTTCTAAGTAATCCACATATAATAATGAATACAAAGCAAGACTTTAAAGTATATAATTATTCTTCACAGAGCATTACAGTAGAACATGCTGACTTATTTTCCAAAGGGTTCAACTATGTCCCATGTAAAAAAGGTAACATGGTAGAATCTATATTAGATTTGAAATTATTTTCACGGAAACTTAATTTAAAAGCATATTTTAACAACAAAATTGAATGTCAAAGTGTACAAGACAAGATGTTTACAAAACCTAGTTTATTCAATCCTCCCATGAATGAGGAAATTTTGTATTTTGAAAGGAGAAGTGAATATGATGTAAGGAAATTTTATAAGAAATATAAGCAAAATAAACATTTCAATATTACAAAACTAGAAGGGAATTTACTCAAAGAAATCAAAAATGACCCAAAATTAAGAATTATGAGGCCTGACAAAGGCAATGGCATAGTCATACTGGACTATAATGATTATAGTTCATATATGACCAACATGTTATTAAGTAACACATATGTAGAAATAAGCAAGAACCAAGTACATATAGCCTATAAAAGAATAGAAGGTATGTTAGATGACATGTTATACCAGGGGAGTATCACTGAAAAAGAACATGAATTTTTAAGAAATGAACATCCAGTCATCATTGGTATCTTCGGAATACCAAAAATACATAAAGGCCTTGATAACTTGGAATTCCGACCTATCGTAGATGGAAATAGAAGTGTAACATGCAATATAAGTCAATATTTGGATCATTTTTTCAAGGAAAGTATGAAATGTTATACTTATATAACTAAGGACTCATGGGATTTTTTGAGTAGACTTAACAAAATAGCTATGAAAAATGAATATACCTTTTTGACAATAGATGTTGTTAATTTATTTACCACCATTCCTCATGACATAGGCCTTTTATGGCTAGAAGAACAATTGCTCGAAACACATCTCTATGAACAAGATCAAATTAATGTCCTTATAAACTTGATGGAAATAGTACTCAATAATAATTATATATATTTTGAAGGAAGTTATTACCAACAAGTAAATGGCGTGGCCATGGGGGCACCATGTGCCCCCATGTACGCAAATTTAATAATGAGTTATTGGGAACAACATTATCTATTTGCAACAGATTTTGGTAAACATCTTGTAATGTATACCAGATATTTGGATGACATATTTATTATATGGGATCGAGACAAATATATGTTTGGAAAATTTTTGGAATATATTAATACTACAGTAAAATTTTTAAGATTTACATATAATGTCCAGGAGGATAAAATCAACTATTTAGATGTGGATATTATATATAATAAAGATGTGAATATTTTGCAAACACAAATACATAGAAAATCCACCTTTTCTAATGCATATTTGCATTTTGATAGCTGGCACCCTGACCATCAGAAAAAAGCCATTGTGAAAGGGCAGATGGTCAGGGCGGCCAGAATGGTAAGTGAAGAGATGGAATTTATAAAAGAATTAAAATACATCATGCAATTATTCATGAATAGAGGATACCCAGAACAATTTTGTGTCAAAATATTTAATGAAGTGAAAAATAAAAGAGAAAATGGGACATATACGGCAATATTAAAAACAGGTTTATTACACACAATAATATTGGGCAGTGAAGGTACAATGGAAAAAGATAACTATAATAATATTCCATTGTATATTATTAAATTTGATGATTGTTTCAAAGAAATAGAAAATATTATAAGGAGAAATTGGGAGTTTTTTGTTAATGATAAAATAGGGAGACATATTTTCAATGGTCCGATAAAATTTGTGTATAAAAAGAGTCCCTCCCTCAAAAATATATTGGAAAATAAAACAACTATTGAAAAATATCAAAATGGAAGAGAAGGGAATTTCAAATGTGGAACATGCAGTATATGTAGTTATATATATATTATTCAGGTAGAGAAATAGTGATTAATGGGTGTAACATCAAAATAAAAGGACATTATAATTGTATAACTAAAAATGTAGTATATATAGCTTTATGTCAGCAATGTAAAGCCTTTTATGTTGGTAAAACAAAAAGGAAATTTAAAGAGCGGATTAAAGAACATTTATTAGATATACAGCATAATAAAAATAGTAATGCTCTTGCAAGACATATTATAGAGTATAAAGATCATAAATTCAAATTCATGGTCATTAATCAAATCAAACAGGATCCACAAGGTAAAATAACGATGTACCATTTGGACATGGAGGAATTAAAATGGCAAATTTATTTAAATTCATGTATTCATCCGGGAATTAATGAATATATGACCATTATGCCACTATTGAAATTAAATAGAATATATAATAAATAAAATGTGGCATTCATTATTATTATTATTATTATCATTTTTATGTATAAAGATAAATTTCATATAGTATATTAATATATAAGTGATATATACTTTATATGTTGGTCCCATATTATGTGGATTGCATACTATATTATTATAAAATATAATTTATTTGCACTTATATGGTAAAGGAATTTAAATCAATTGTTTTGTAGATTTAATTGTTTTGTATTGATGGTAACGCTGTCTTCATGGTATTTAAATATATTTAATATTTATTTATTGTATAAAAACAAGAATTGATGTGTATACATATGAATATTTTATAATATATATGTTATAGTTGGATTAGTGAGATAGGCATGTGTATATAATAGATACAATAGATATATATTATACTAAATACATCAAATATCATATATTTAATATGGTACATAACACAAAAAGTTTCATATATGTACATATAATAGTTAGTATTTTTTTAAAAAAATTTCTTTATTTATGTATAAGTAAATAATTGTATATTTTACTAGTAGTTTTTAAGTGACAAGTGATACAATTTTATTAAAGTTCATATACAAGAGTTAGGAATGTATAATGTTATGTATAGATATGTAGTGAATTCCAACAAAGTCATTTCCTTTTTAAAAGTTTTTGGAGGGAAATTAAGGTGTCAATTAAGCAATTATTTAATATTTGGCAATGTATAAAATGGTTGAGTAGAAACAGTAATAGTATTCTGAAGAAGTTCGTAAGGACGAAACCTAGGTCAATAAAGAAGTTATTACTGCAGAATTCGTGTGGCGTTTATCGTTTTGTTGGTTGGAAATATAAGTATTTTTTCTCAGATTTGCATTTGTTTCATCTCCTTATTGGCATCGACTACACCTTGCTTCAATTCCATCAACCCTCTCCTGTTACCTCCCAACACTTGGACTTGCAAGAGATGCATTTATATATACAAATTGGAAGTCATGCACTCTCCAGCCAAGACTGGAATAGTTGGTCAAGAGGAGAAGGTCAGCACTTGCACCACACCACATGGAACACATAGTCCTCCAGAACACACACCAGCACTGCCTTCACATAAAAACACAAACCACACACCCACCTTCCGGAGGCTCTCAATAAAAATCTAGTCAAACAGCAGAGGCCTTCAAGTCAGAAATGCACTTGATCACCACAACCCAACACTAATCATGAGACACATAACTCTCCCAAACAGTGTTCCACTCAACCAAAGACCCTAAGGCAAAACAGCATGCCCAACACACTTCTCATAGGTGACTCAATAGTGAGGCATGCTGATGTCCCACTCACTGGGTTGAATAAGGATTAAGTAACAGTCAGCTGCCTGTCAGGTGCCAGGATCCGCCACATATTGCATGCAGTCAGGTTTCTCAACAACAGGTACAAATATGACTCTGTCATTGTACATGTGCGTGTGAATGACCTGAGACTTACCTCCCTGGACTACATGAAAAGGGATATGGAGGAGCTCATGGATTATGTAGCCCAGGTGGGTATAACCCTATCCCTGAGCAGCATCCTACCATCACCCAGAATGATACCACAGTACATGCAGAAAATGATTGATTTCAACAATTGGCTACATTTCTGGTGTCATTCTAAGGGGATCCAGTATCTGTCTGCTTGGGATGACATAATTGACAGACCTCAATGCTTTGCCAGAGATGGCCTGCATCTTGCACCCCTGGGCTTCTGGATGCTGGCCAAGGCTCTTGCCACCCCTAATAGGGCCTTTTTTAAGTGGTGCTCCAAAGACCAAATTACCACTGTAACAGCTACAAACAAATGCAATCTGAGGGTCATGCTGCTTAATGCTAGAAGTCTAAATTTCAAAATTCACTCACTTCAAGCACTCCTTAAAATGGAGAACATCGACATTTGTGCTGTAACACAGACCTGGTTCAAGGTAGCTCTACACCAATAGTCCCTGATTAGATCCAGCCACAAACTAATCACCTTGGAAAACCACATCCCTCACACACCACCCCCCAACCCCGCAAAGGTAACCACCATGAAAAACTTCTCCAAAGCTAACTTTGAGCTACTAAAAATAGAGGATGCCTTGTATGCCAGATACAGGTCACATCTCAGTAGTCTGTAAGATGCCAAGCATAGTGTTGGAGCTTTGAGTTGGTTGATGTAAGGTATATTGTTTAGGCCTTGTATCTTTTTAGTAAGGTAAAGACTTTCTTATGATAGTAGACACATGTTGGTTGAAAGTTTGGTCACTGTATATTTAACTTCCCAAATGTAATACAACTGGGGCAACTCTTAGCGATGTATTGTCAATGTGGTAGTTCCCTGGGTTAGACAACTTCCCAAAGTATACAATAATGCATTTTTTTGGATTTAGTTTGTTCATGATTCTGGCATCAATTAGGTTTCAGACAAACTTTCCTGTAGTATGGCTATGTTATTTGGGGATTCACTGATGGCTCCCAGCTTGCAGTCATCTGCAAACTTAGTCAGCCAGAGCCATTTTATATTGGCTTTTACTTTAGAGAAGTAGATACCAAATAGGAGAGGTTCCAGCACATAACCCAGGGAGAACTGGTTTCTTTGTGGAGGTAGCTTCCTCTGTTTTGATCTCCTGTGTCCTATCTGTGAGTCAGTTATCAATCCAGTGGGTGATGTGTGGTGTATTTCTAGTTTCTTTTCTTTTCTTTTACTTTTTACTGTGCCTTGAGTAGGTGATTATGTCAAAAGCTTTGGTCAGATCAAGCTATTTATGATTTTGTCTTCATCTGTTGCTTTGGTGACCTTCTAAAAAAGGCCACCAAGCTGAGTAAATGAGACCTGCCCTTGATGAATCCAAACTGAAATGGGTCCAGTGTTTTGAGGTTCCCTGCATCCTGATTTATTAGTTCTATGATAAGTCTTTACTTGACTTTGTATACAAGGTTAGACAAACTCATGGTTCCTCCCTCATGCAAGGAAATGGCTGTAGCTATTCTCCATTCGCTTGGTACAAAACCTGCATGGAGACTGAAGATGAGCAATGTTATTAGGGGGTGGCCAACTTGTACTTCATGCTATTTAAGATGCATGCAGGGATATAGTCAGGGCCCATCAATGCAGTATTTTTAACTTATAATAGCACGTTTTGGACTTGGTCTTGTGTGATGTAAAAAAGTGATAGGTGTAGGCAAGTCAGTGTAAGGTATATCTTATAGAATAAACAGAGAGTAGAGAGGGGTAAAGTTTGAACTGAATTCATCAGCCAATAGGTTCTCTATATCTTCAGCCTCGGTGCATGTAACATTGTTCACAGTCAGCTCAGTACATTGTTGCATTGTGTTTCTGAGATTGCAAACATAACTAAAAAAGGCCTGAAGCTTTGAATTTTTTCATTAATGAAATCATTTTATATTCTGTTTTCTGACACAATTATTTATGAAGTCCAAGGTCTTGCATTTGCCATTGTTTTTCTATGTATTTCACCAGTCCCAATAAAAGTTGTTCCTGTACCTCTCCTACCTTATCCAGGACCATCTTCTCCCACTTAGCCTTGTAACCTGCTGTCTACAGCAGACAGTCTACCTGTGTTGCCTTAAAGTACAGTTCAAGATCAGGCATTCCTAACCCTCCCTTCTCTGTTGATATTATTAATGTCTCCCATTGAACCCTCTCTTTTATACCCTCTCAGCAATTCCTAGATCCTCGTAACTAGTCTCTTCCATAGCTGTCTGCTGTCTGATAAAAATATAGCTGACTCGAATGTAAGTCCAGAAGCACAACAAACACTTTAAATTGGCTGCATTTTACAGTCCTCTTCCATATGTATCATTTTTGATTTCCTCAAACTGTTTGTTTTTTGAACATAGCCTCTTCCCATATCTACTTAGCAGTTTGCTGCACATTACTTAACCCTTATTCCTAAATATTTTTCAATTTCTGATGGCCCCACAGAAAAGGTTACATTTGCTCCGTCACATGTATATGGGTACAATTTGTTACTATGGCCATTATTTATGTTTCATTTATTTCATAACCTGCTATTTCACTGAACAGATGTATTGCTTCAAAGAAGTTCAAGGGAATGTCCCTTTCAGACGTTTTTATATACACTAGTATGTCATCTGCAAATTCCCCAAGTGTATCCTTCTATTTTTCACCATTTTATTATTTATGGGAAAAAGTTCCAGACAGAGTGCAAACAAGAGGGGGAAGCAAGCAACTATGCCTTATACTTCTTAATAATTCTATTGCATGGGTCTTGCCCCCTTGATTCTTTATTACAGCAGTAGAACCTCTACATATGTGTTAAAAAAAGCATCTACCTACTTCTTAGGAAACTCATACTCCATTAAAGTCTTCTTTACAATCTCCAAGTTTCCCTTGGCAAAGGCTTTCTCACTCTCTAACCCATCCAGCATAACCATAAGCTTCTTCACTACAGCATATTGCTGTATTGCGTTTGTGTTGTTGATATTGTTAAATGTCTACTTATCTTCAATAAAATCACATTGGTCTAGTCAATAATTTTAATCAATAGTCTTGTTACCCTTTTTTGTCATTATTATCATAAAAGTCTTGTATTATGATTCAGGCATGTAATGGAACTATGTTCCACAGAATCTGTGTGTCCTTACCTTCTTTCATTATTATTATTATTATTACCAAGACAGCTTTCTTTCATGAATCGCTCCTTCCCATAATACACTGTTGAACAACCTAAGCCAAATTCCTAACATTTTTTCCCTAGAACATTTACAGGCATCTATGAGAATGCCATTTGATCCTCGAGGTTCTGGACTTTCATAGCTTCCCATATCTCACTTATGTTTATCTCCCCAGTTAATACTTCTACATCTGTTTCTGATATTCTGGTACGTTTGGGATCCTTAAACAGCCTTTCTTCTCTGCCTTCCTACATTCTACTCCCATATTATGTTTATATAGCATACAATAGCATTTCTTCATGGTTCTCCTTATTTCCCTTGACACCTTTGTAAGTTTACCTGTCTCCTGATCACTTATCAATGAAACCATTTATTTTCCTTCTGCTGCGTCAACTTGTGTGGAAGATACTTATACACTTTTGAGGTGGTCACAGAGTATTCTTGCTTCATTATAGTTATCTGTATAGTCAACCATTAATTCCTTAGCCTTTTTTGCTTTGCCCAGCTCTCCTCAGATGTGAATTCCCTATTGTCATTCTCTTTCTTTTTTTAACCAAGGGAATCTATCTGGTTGGCAAATATTTTTTTTCCAAAGTAAGTATATAGGGAACTGGTAATGCTTTTCACCTTCTTCCCATTTTTCCATTTAAGTTCTACTTATATAGGGGTACAAATGGATGAGTTATTGTCTACTGAATAAGATATAGATATTCCTTTGTTATGTGACATTTATTTATTTATTTAACATTTGTTTACTGGGAAAGTCTGACTTGGAAAAAAGCCAATTTTCAGTGGAGGCCAGGAGGAAACCAGCGACAATCCAGATGAATGCAAGCAGGACATGCAGACTACGCACAGAAGGAACTCCAGCCAAGAATCGACCAGGAGAACCTCTTGCTGTGAGGCGGCAACACTACCACTGCACCACTGCACCATCCAACATCTAACTAACCTCACCCATGTTTTGTAGTTATTCAAGAAGAAATCATGATCCTTTTTCTGTTGCTTCATTTTCATAGCATTTACTAGCATTCATTTATTTTTCTAGGTGTCTCTCTTTCACCGCAACTCTAGCCTGTCTCAGCCCACTTGTCACATTATCCCTACTACAGATCACATTCTACTCTCCTTCTAAGAATGCAAAACCCTGATGAAACATCACAAAATATCCAAGTATTTGTTTAATTTTTTGAATTCTTGTTTTGGGGAAAGGTATTCTGCAGCCAATGTAATTGCTAGACACACAGCAGACTAACGACATACCTTCCTGGTCTATCACTTATTTCCTCCTCCATCTTTATTCATTCAGTCTGTTTTAACAATAACAGTACCTCTCTTTTCCATTCTCCTTCCAGACAGGCATAATAACATCACATCCTGCCTCTTTTTATCCATTTCTTACATTCCTGGCAGGCTGTGGATATCTTGTAACATTATCACATGCTCAGCACTTTTTGCCCTGTATCTTAACAATCTACCCACGTTACTAGTATCAGATAAGCCATTCATGTTGCATGATAATATTCACAGTCCTTTACATCCGTTTTTCTATTTCTTCTTTGCATCGTATTGCTAACACCTTCCTTCGTATTACTAACTTTCACTTGTTTTGGTACAATTCTGAAGTTTCCTTGATTCTTTCTCTTTTAACTTGAAGCTTAATATCCGACTGGCTGATCATTTTCTCACATATAGCAAGAAAAAAATGACACAAAACACCATTCTCCTTCCCAGCTTCACAATAACTATATACATCTCTTAGTACCTGGTTTTGCTTCATTAATCTGAGTTAACGCTTAAGAAGTTTGATAACCCTTGCCTTAGTTCCCACCACAGCTCTTAGGCAGACAATTGTTTTCTCTGATATTCTGCAGTTGTTTCCAAATTCTCACATTTCTTTTTCTTGTCCTTTCACTTTTCACCTTTCTTTCACTCCTAAGCCTGTGCTTTATTTTATTTCATACTCTAGCTGGTGTTAATAATCTTCTCTATAGTCTCCTTTTTGAGGAGATTATCATATATTTGTCAATAGTACACACCTTGTATGTTAATTTTATTACCCCAATGCTCAACTCAGCTAGGTGACAAAATGTCAGACCTGTTTATTGTGTTATCTCTCACAGATAGTGACAGATTCCCAAATCAGCTAAGAATCTTTGAACTACACCCTTTTACCTTTGTCTGTTTCTTCTTTTCCACCCAATAAAAGCCCTTTTTACATTTCCACCCCAACCTTCTTATTTTTACACTAGTTTTGCATTCCTGCAGGCTACTCAGATCATACTATTTCCATTTGCATGGGAGGCACATTTCCTCAACTGCATGCTTATTTTATCTTACGCTAAATTAAAGATAAATTCTATCTAATTAAAATTATATTTTTTTCTAATTGCATTCTTCTTCATTCAAGAGTATTACAGCATAACAGTTTTACGTCACTTAATTTAAGATGATTTACTAATGTTATTTATTTCATGTTTCCTTTGATTATCTCCCCAGTGTTGAAAAAACTGGTATTCACTTACTTGTGGTCAGTGTGTAACTTTCAAATGCACTAGTTCCAATTTTTAATGAATTTTTCATGCTAACTCATCAGACCTTTACTTTAAAGTTGAAAAATTAATGCCTAGGTTTGATCATTCATTTTAGACAGAAGCCAGCACTGTGGCATAAAGGCATAAAGTCCTACCTATGGCTCAGGTGACCCAGGTTCAATGAGGGACTTGGTTGTCTGAGAAGTTGGCAGTGATGCATAGGTATGCCTATCCAGGGGGGAAGGTGTTCATTGGAATGCTCCCTAAGGGACAATGTGATCCAAGGTGAGGGGTAGCTCTTGAACATGCCAACCTGAGAACACAGAGGTAGGGGGTGGTGGAATAAGGGTAGGTCATACATAACTCCTCCTGAGAAAGTAGAAACAGATGCTGGAACAGCCCCCCCCCCAAGAAAACCCTTAGGATCCATGTTGGCCCCAGCTTACTCTGAAAGGCCCAGGGGAGAACAGGAGGAGCAGGTAGACAGAGCAATGGATGGGGGTTCACAGCCAGCCAGATGATTAAAGCAGGGGAGGGAAGAGAGGAATTAATAAGTAAATAATTTAGACAGTCCCAAATAGTTCTTGAGGAAAAAGTCTTATTTATTCCAAACTGTCCACTTCAACTCCCAGGTCTTCAAATCTAGCTACTGTCACCAGACCCCTTACATTCTTCATGTGTTTCATCATCTGCCATGCTGCTTTTCTCATTTATCTTTGAAACAGTGGGAATGGTCTCATTTTGTCACTCTGGTTGTTTTTTTGAAGGGTTTCTATCATTTTTTTGTAGATCATCCTTGGCTCATTTCCCCTTTGTTGTAGATTCTTTAGCCTCTGTTTGGGGTCTGAAAATGCCTTAGCACCCAGGGATAAAATACTTTAAAAGGTAGGATACATCAGTTTAAAACCTGAATGTAGTGCTTTACATTTTTTGATTGCCAGTATGAAGGAATTTCTTTTACTCTTTGTTTGTAGTGAACAATCATTGTCCACATAGATTCTGGTGTCTCCTATTCAATTGATTGTTCCTTTCTTCCATAGTATGGAAAGAATATACTCCTTCTGTATGCAAGATTCAAATTTAACTAATAGTGATCTTGAGTATTTCTTCAGACAACAGTACAGAAAGTCCACTCTATGTGCCATTCCTCTCAACCTCTTTGCACAAAAAATATGGACAAACCTAAAATAATGGGGAATCAAAGACCCCAAAATAAGGACATATTTTAAATATTACTCTTATAAGCTTAAAAAGTTGCTAGAATAACAGAATCTAAGTCAGTATGCACTTTCTGAAAGATATGAAGTCTGAAACTCAAATGTATGTCATTATATACAGAAGTCAAGCCTCAGTGATTTGCCAGAAAGCCACAAATTTTATGAGGAACAAAACAAAAATATAAGGCAAAATTCTGAACATTCTGTCAAAATCTTGACACTTGAGAGGTATTCTGTGTGCTTGTTCAATGTCTATAGCTTCTAAATGAATATATCCCATAAACATGTTTTCATGAATTTAGAACAGTTTTTTTTTTCTTTTTTTCCTTCAAAGTTATCAGGGACAGCAGAGAAGTGAATATTACTCCCCATGTGTTTTTTTGTTTTTGGATTTGACCATAAAGCACCTCTAATTATGCCCTTCTGTCTTTGGTATCTTTGTCCAAAGACATTAGACTAGTTAAGTTATGCCATCTGAGCGCTTATTAAGAAACTCTTTCATCTCTTATATTTTTTATTTGCTATACAGTCCAAGTGAGTGGCATTAATCTTAAATATCTTGGAATGAATATAGTTTAAACAACCAAATAATCTTGTAGTGCTCAACTAACAACCAACAGCCGCTCCAGTAAAAACACTGTACTTTAATAAATTAAATTAAAACACATAAAACATGGATTAAGCACTTTCATTCCTCAAAATTTAATGGGACTTCATCTGAACTGAAATCTAAAAACATTAAACCATCAATTTATAATAAAATTAAACCACGTGACTTAATAATCAATATACTCCAATACTAACTACCCAGTTAAACATCAAATAAAATTTATATCCATTTACTATAAAATTATATTACCAGTATGGTATCCCAAAACAATTTAATTGAACTTTACAAAATGCCACTTTTTTGAAATGCCACTTTTTTAACAAACACCAGAATTAAACATAATACTACTTGAGTTTCAAAACTGGCTTAATTGAACAAGCTTCATTAAAACCCAGGGTACTCAAGACATTCTTGTGCTATTGCTATCAAAGAAAAAATGGTACACAATTCCAATAATCTCTAAATTGATGCAGTAACATTAGTGAAACTGTCATGCAATATTAATACAAAGCTATAAGACAAGTAGGGAAAACTTATGATGTACATGACTGATAGCCGTCTGTCCAATCACTATCCTGGTTGACATGTTGTGTGAGTCATCTGTCCAATCACTACAATCACTACACGGGTTGACATGTGTGAGTGCCTTAAGCAGTTGCACTCTCATCTTTGATGGTGGAGGATCAGAATTCTCTATGTTCTACTCTCACATCAGGTAACTAAATTTACTTCTTCCAGTGCTGACACTGCACTTCAGCTTAGGAAGATGCTGCTTTCCTAAGTGCACTGACCTTTTCCTGAGATGTTATAATGAGGTTCTATCTGCCTGAGTTTTTGATCACTCAGGTGAATGTAAAAGATCCTACTGCATTTATTTAAAAGAGTAGAAGGTACTTTACTGACATATCCACATATTTATAAAATTTTTACATATGTACATCAATGTGTTCCCATAATATTTTTCAACACATACTCCATATGCCATATGTCATATAGTTTTTACCTCCAACCCTTTTTCCACAACCATCTTTTTTATCTTATTTAAGATGTAACTAAGTTCCCATTTTTAATGAATAACACTTTATCCCATCTATTTCTCCATACAAACCCAATAGCTGGAAATACAGTCTTATCTCACCATTTGTACTCTGCTTTCCATATCATCTTTGCAATTAAAAATCCAATCCTCTTATCAAGTGCTGTTCAGTGTTATACCTTTTCTTAATGACATAATAAAGTACACCACCCCAACTCCTGATTGGAGTCAGATTAATACTTAACAAAAACACCAACAAAGCTCTGCTATAGCTGACACATTTTCTTTATTGACTCTTTCCAATACTTTTTTTATCAGAAGTGTTAGTTAAAATTCTTTTGAACTCTCAATAAGGAAGAGATTTGATCAAATGACTAGGATGTGCACTACCCACCTTTAAAAATAATCTGCAGCTGTTTCCTTATGAAATGGTCTAAATTGCAAACTACCCTTCTCATCCACATAAAATCCAATGTCTAAAAATTGCATTTTTTCTCTGCTTGTCCTATAAGTAAATTCCAGGCCATAAGAATTTTGACTAAGCAATTTCATGAATTCATCAAACTCATTGGTTGCCCCTTTACATACAAAAATTAAATCATCTATAAATCTTTTGAACATGATTACACAATTTTTGAAAAAAATGCGTAATATATATAAACATGCTCTCAAAGTGTGTCATGAATGCCCAGAAAAAGCAACTCATACAATTTCTGGTCCATCATATGATCATCAAACTATGAAACAATCATTTTTTAAGCATCTTACCTAAAAAGGATACCCATCAAGGGCTACATAATTAAGATTTAATGACCAGTTCATTAGAAGTGGAATAATAACTTCCTGTATGAAATTTAAAAAAATATAAAAATTAAAATTCAGTAAAAAAATCAACAAGTTTGACAATGAGCTAGCAAATTGCAGTAACATAGTTGACCTCACTATATAGAATATTAGGAGTCCAGATGAAGAGATGATAAAATAAGCAAGCAAATCAAAGTAGTATTGCTGGAACTGAATTCATCCTCTTGTCTTGGTGAGTACCTTCAAGAGGTGGACCTGGTTTTTAAAGAATCTCACCAAGATGACACTGATATATAGACTGTATTTTATATAGCATATATCATGGACTGAAGTAGGTTAAAAAAAAGACAGCTGGGATCACAAATCCCAGGATTAAAAAGTGTCCAGTCCTGGTAGGTTCACTGGTGCCAGGACTGGAAAAAATGTCAGTGTAAAATCCACAAGACATGGAAACATTCCTGCAATAGGGCTGAGCCAGGCTCAGGGGAAGGATGACCCCTCTGTTGTAGAAGGAAGTTGTAGTCCACAAAAAACACAAAAACTGACAGGCCAAAAAAAGAGTCATAAAAATGAAAGAATGGACTATTGAAGATAAGAAAGAAATTATGTATTCTTACTATTATGCATGAAGCATAGAACTTCCAGACAGAAGATATTCAACAAGTAAGTAACTATTACAAAATATTAGTTGGAGCTGCACAGCAAGGAAAAGGAACAGGAAACAGTGGCAACTCTGAGACATTCCATGCTGTGGAGTGATAAGCCAGTGAGTTCCCATATGAAAGAGCAACGAATGATGCAGGATGCAGCTCAAGAGAATGTGTCACAGAAAATATTCTGGAACTTTCTGTAGAAAATCCACAGGAAATGGAGAATAAAGAATTTGCTCTCAGTTTAGAAGAAAAAGATCTAAGGGAAGGATTGATTTAATAGAGATGGAAAGAAATAGATTACAGAAAGTCAGTAAAACTCAAAATGTTTGAAGTCTGATAGAACAAATGAACACAGTAATCAAGATTATTAGCAGAAATTCAGAATATAAGGAAAAGGATCAGATGAGAAGGCAAGAAATATGGAAAAGGCATAAATATAGATGCAAGTACAGAAAACTCATGGAACACCTTCATATCAATCATAGGTTCATAGGTTCATAGGTAGGTACTAAGCTATCAGCCCTAGAGCCCATACAAGCCTAGCCAAAAAATGTGCCCTGGCTTTCACCACCCAAGAGAATTATTTTCCTGTGCCCCTGTCGAAAAGAGCCACAGAAGTGATCCCCGGGGTGAATTTCCCATTTCCCATCCAATCATCAAGATGTTTCTTGAAGAGTGCTAATGAGGAGCACTGTTTGACATAGATAGGTAGTCTGTTCCAGAGTATGGGAAGTCTCTGGCCCATACAAGCCTAGCCAAAAAATGTACCCTGGCTTTCGCCACCCAAGAAAATTATTTTCCTGTGCCCCTGTCGAACAGAGCCACAGAAGTGATCCCCGGGTTGAATTTCCCATTTCCCATCCAATTATCAAGATTTTTCTTGAAGAGTGCTAATGAGGAGCTCTGTTTGACATAGATAGGTAGTCTTTTCCAGAGTATGGGAAGTCTCTGGGATAGGAATCTATCCCTCCAGCATGTTCTGTTTATTGTGGTGACAAGGTTTAGGTCCCTAGAGCGTGTAGCTCGGAGGGATTGGGATTTCTTTAAGTGGAGCATGTCCAACAGCTCTGGGTTTGACATAGCTTTGTATGTTAGGCAGAGATCGCCCCTGAGTAGGCGATATGCGATGGAGTAAAGCTGTAGTTTTTTGAGACGGTCTGCATAGGGCATCTGTTTGAGGCCAGTAATCCTCTTTGTGAGGTATTTCTATGATCTGATGTAGGAATGGTTAAGGAGAGTTGAAGTTAAACTAAAAGATGGGAAGTTAGTATTAATGGCCCAGGGTACTGGACTATATACATGTTGGCTTACAAAGTTCATTGAACAAGTGGGAGAAACAGATAAATGCAGGTTCTGTAAAACAGAACTGGAAACAGTCACACATCTTGTTGCTGGGTGCGATGATACACTAATGGCAGAGGGCATCTATACTGAAAGACATAATAATGCAAGACTCTTGCACTGGGGATTGTGCAATCATTACAGTATTGAAGTAGCTGAGAAGAATTGGTAACATAAGCCACAAAGCATTATACAGAATGATGAAGTTTATATCACATGGGATCACCGTTAGCAACAGTTCAATAAATACACATGAGAAAACCAGATAAGTTGTCCATGAAAAAAAGACAACAGTATCACTGATCATTGAAATCGTTAAGCACAGTGATTACAGTTTCTTATGTGCAGAGAGATAAAAAGTCATAAAATATCAGGATTTGCAAGCAGAAATGAGGGCAATGTGGAAGAAGGATACTACGACAGTTCCAATAGCAGTAGGAACAATGGGTTTCATAAAAAAAGAATTTACAGTCATATTTAAATATGCTACTAATAAATGTAACTCCATATTAATTGCAGAAGGATCCAATTCTGGGCACATTGCAGGTGCTGCAAAGAGTACTTCTGGATAACAGCAAAGATTAAACAATAATAATTTCACAAACTTAAATCATATTTTGAATTAGGAATGGAGTCCATTCCAGTCATGGTATTAAAAACCAAAAAAAAAAAAACTTGGAGAAATAAAACCTAGAACATTAGTTTTATTGATTGCTATTTTTACAAGATCAATAGCTTGAAGAACATCTGACAAAATAACAGATATTAGTGGATTCTTCTTGAACAATATTAAGTGATAAGGAGAATATAGACTGAACCTTTTATCAGATGTTTTTAATTTGTCATGAGACAAAGTGGGAAAATTCATATTTTCAAAAAATCCATTTTAATAGTCAGTCTGGGCCATATAATCTGTTCACCAATCAAAAGAGCTGGTTAGCTGCTTAATGCCACAGTATTTTCTTCAGACATATGATTAGTCAGGTCTAGTTCAAAACATTGAATATTTATATTATCGAATCCCATTTTATCTAACCTCACTTCATCCAATGCCATTATACTGAACTCCCAGAGAAAAGGAACTCTGGGAAAGGAAACATTTGGTCACCATGGTGAACTTTGCCCTTCCTCCACTGTAGTGTGATATCAGAGTTGATATATTTAGTTGGGGAGGCAAAGCCCCCCACTTGGAGGGTTTTTTGTTTTTCTGTTTGTTGTTTTCTCTTGTTGGTCGAGTGGTTCCTTTCCTGGGGTTCCCTTTTGTAGTTCTGGAATTTTGATATAACAAGATGTGATGAAGTGAGGTTTGATGAAATGGATGTGATAAAGTAAATATTCAATATTTTGAAGTAAATCTGATCAGTCACCTTTTGGAAGTTTGCTGCCTGAAATATCATACAACCTTTTAATAATAAAAAATTGTGTATATCTGGCCTCACTTTGCTGTCAGTGTGCAGCTTTACATAACTGTCAATCAATTTAAAAAGAAAAAAGAAAATTGTGCTGTCAGCCCATTCTATAAACTATTCACTGAATGTACATGTCACCTAATTGATCTGAAGAAGGTGGCTAAAGCAAGAAGTGGCTTGTGAAATATAATTAGTGTAGTCTTAGTAAGACCTCAGACTCCTAAAATTTACAGGGTTATAGAAATTACAGATGTGGCCAAAGTACATCCCTAAATACATCCCAGTGCTGCAGCAATACCACAAGACCACTGGAACCAAGTCCTCACAAAAGGAACGTACTCTAGCTCTTAAGTGGTACATCTAGACAAAAAGTCTGAATCTGAATAAACATGATGCCAACAGAAATTGAGTTGTTCCATCTCCAAACTATTAGCTTAGAATACTAAAGAAATTTATAAAGTCAGTGATCTGAAATATCAGTAGAAAAGAAAACAAACGTGTTTACCAGCATCATGAGCTGTTGGAATTCTAGGACAAAATAACCTTAGTTATCATCTAATGAACTGCACAAAGTTCTTCTATAAGTACCATGTAGAGGGATCTCAATGCAGTCTCAACAATCCACAAATTCCAAATAGAATATTTTTTACTTACAGGAAGCAAATGAGAAAAATCCTACATGCTAAACCCATTTAGCATGGGATTGTCAACATCTAAAGTTTCCACTGAAAACCTAATCAGAACCTAATTTAAAAAAATGGATATTACCTTCCCCCACAAACACGAATATATGCATGCACACACAAGTGTCCTAGTAATCATTGAATTGCTAAGTAGAAGCAGTCTCTAAAATATAGTCTCTGTTGTCTTAATTTGGCTTCACTTTGTTAATAAAATAAACCACCAAAAAGAGAACACCAAATACCTCCAAACCAGTAACAAGGCAACCAGGAAGGCAAGGCAAGCATCCCTCTCAAGTGTACCTCATTATGAGGAATGTACCTCATTTGGGGGCTTAAAAAGTTCATGTCCCTCAAAATTCTTCAATGTTCCACATTGAAAGACTCTGTCACACATTCAGTGTTGGGAATTTTTTTAAGTGAAATCCATAGTAAATAGAAATGAATCATACTAATTCATTACAATGTCTTCTTTATAAGTAAAACTAACATATTTTAACCATCCTATGGCCTTCCTAGTTGAAGTTGTTAGACGCCATTAGTATGTGTTCCACATTTTTCCCATTTGTTCCACATTATGAGGCCTAGTGTTCCTCATTTTGGAGATTGAAGGTTGAGAGCTATGAAGGCAAGGTGAAGTCACACTGCACTTTAATGAAAAAACTAGTACCAGTAGTTTAGCGCTTTCATCCCTGAAGGGACTTCATCAGAACTACAGCTAAAATACATCCTGCTTAAATAACCAATTAAAATCACATGACAGAAGAACATTTCAAAATTAAAAGTGATATTCACTAAAAACACATTAGAAAATGTTATAAAAGATTTGTTGTTGTGTCTTTCGGCTTTTCCCGGATAGGGGTCGCCACAGTGGAACTCTGGTCCGCTAATGACTGGCAGTTGATTTTGACGTGCCGAGTTGCCAGCCCTGATGCACAACCTTCAACGAAGGTATGCCCATTTATGCTTGTCTCCACGCAGAAGACGCTCTAGCTGAGAATCGAACTGGACAGCGTCTTACTGTGAGGCGACAATGCTCCCGCAGCACCACCACAAGATTACAGATAGAAAAACATTACAAATATGAACTTGTTGAACATACAAATTCAACACTCCAAACTCTTACAATATCACATGGGTAATGGAACAAGTATCGTTCAGTCCAGGGGCTACACGTGAATTAAGCCTAAACTACCATAAAAGTTCTCTAACTAGTAGATGGTCATCAATAATTTGTAATGTTTTTCTATCTGTAATCTTTTATAACATTTTCTAATGTATTTTGAAATGTTCTGCTGTCATGTGATTTTAATTGGTTATTTAAGCAGGATGTGGTGTTTTAACTGTAGTTCTGATAAGGTCCCTTCAGGGGTGAAAGCGCTAAATTACTGGTACTATTTTTTTTTCATTAAAGTGCAGTGTGAATTCACCTTGCCATGCCTTCTTGGTTGCCTTGTTCATGGCTAGCACTTTTCTAATGCCAAGCATCTCAAATAATAAAAACTGTCCGTTACATGTAACTTTTTATTAAGATACTTGACGCTGCAAAGCACAATGTGGATGCCCAAATCTGTATAATATGTGCACAACTGAATCCCTAGGAATACAAATTAAAAAAAGGAAAATTTCTATTTCTCCCCCATTCTACCAGTCACTTCATTTCATTTGCATAACCCTTGGAAAATACTGCCATCTCCTCCAACACATACCTACTGAAAAAAATTCCACTTTAACCCTTCTGCATATAACAAAGATGCAGGATGTCTTCTATGCTCTAACACCAAAGGAAAGGAGATGATCATATGGATGACATTCCCTAAGCTTGGTTAGGGAACAGAATGCTTTGCTTTTCTAGGCTTTCTCTGTCACATTTTACAAAACTGAGAACTGTTAGGTCAGGCCAGCCCACTGGCATAGAAGCAGGGTGCTGACCAACACAATTGCAACCTAGGATCTGCTGGCAGCGTGAGAACCAGAAAGTTGGACAGGATAAGAAAGGAATGAGGAGATAATGCCTGGTCACCCCTTCAGTGGTACGGTATGGGAATGAGCCTTGATGGGGTAAATTTATCAACAACCTTCTCATATGATACCAGGGAGCCTAATATAATAAAAGTCTGTATAGACTGCTGAGTACACAACTCCCAAAAGTCACAAGAACAGGACATGCTCAGTCTTTCTTTCTAGGAAGCAAAGCTTCATGTACATGTCATGTGGGTACAGATCCCTGAACCCCCTTACTTATGTTAATGTGTGGATAACCAGAGGGAAATCTAACTCTGCATTAAAGCCGACATAGTTTTTGTACCTATTTTTGTCTATATAAAATGCTAGTCGCACTCCTAACACAAAGAGCGGTTAAAAGGGTAAGGTTGACTTTCTTCTTTTCCATACTGTTAGTTTAATACTTGCGTATAGCATCTAAAATATATACCCACTCTTCTGGCTAAATCCTTAGCTTACCTATGGCTCAGTAAGTGTACTCTAAGCAAACTGCGTATCTCAGCTCCACTTAACAGTGAATCGATGTGAATCAGTAGGTCTTTAGTTCCCTTTTCTCACACATTTTAGTAAGTGACTGCCTTGTACTTTAGCCAAATATTATTGTCACAGAGCTTCTGCAAGCAACTGCATATCTGATTACCTATACTTTGCTATCACAAATAGCTTTTAGATAAAATAAGCCGCACTGATTTATTTGTTCTTTTCATGCTATTTCTAGACTAAATTGTGACTTTACAAAAGACTGTTGTAACATATGAGGCTTTGTTTATAGTCTTTTTTGTTTCAATTAGCACCAAACTGTATACTGCTTATTCTACATTGCAACTGTCTTTTTGGTCTGTCGTATTTAATGGACTGCTTCTAGCTGTGTTCTTCACACAGAGTGGTACCTTTAAAAGTTATTGCCTGTACCAGTGTTTCATTACTCCATGGCAATTGTGTAATGTTGAATAATAATTGATTGCAGCAAGATGTTATCTTTTTCTTCTCCATTTCCAGTGATATGAATTGTTTGCTTCTAAGTGATTAATTAAGTATTTTGCCTAACAATTTTGCCGTGTGCCAACTAATAAGGTTTTTTGTCTCTCTTTTTCTTTTTTCTTTTCTCTCCTGCTGCTGTTTTGTTATATATCTGCTCCTACCTCTCCAGCTTGCCTACCCTCCACTAGGAGATTATTAGCCAGCAGGGAACTAAGGACCCATCCCAACCATCCAGCTGTAGCATCACATCATAAGTGTAATTCTGTGCTCTCCCAAGAAAAGAAATAAGAGAGTATGTGTTATTCTTAATACTGGATTTAAAGCTACATCAGTAAACTACTTAAATCCTTGCTGTTGTTAACTGTAGCCTCTCAGCCTGATCACCCAGTAGCCAAACCACCCCCCCTTGTATCCTGTAGTCACAGGATAGTCCTTCTCACAAATTTAGCTTTCTTATCCTATGCAAATAGATTGTTTCTCTAGCCCTAGTCTAGCCTTCCCCTGTTTTTTACCTCTGCTGTAGTTAGCCTGACTGCCCACTAGGTGGCACCCTCTTCCCTATCCCTTCCTATAGCCCCCCTTCCTTGAAAAGCTCTGTTCTTCCTAAACTGATTTATAGCCTTCTTACTTTGGACCGTACCTATAACCTGCTCTGCTCTAATCTCCCACCTTCCACCTCTACATACTCTTATACTACTTCTTACTCTCCTATACAGATCTCAAACTTACTTACCTCTTCAGGCAGTATTCCACAATCAGAATCCCACTGATTGTTCACCTTGACTGTTTCACTCAACTGTCTCTACCCTCTCCGTTCGCCCTATGGGCTCACTCCTCTCCCTTCCCTACCCCCAATTCCCACCCACCCCCAAGGTTCCTACATTTATTTTTACTAACCACACCCCCATCTTCTTTGTTCCAATCAATTAACACACCTTATTACCACTCCCCACCCTAATTTACTTACTTACTTCTCCTAACCTTATCTTAATTCCTCCCTATCTTTACAGTTTCAATTAGCCAACTACTACTACTACACACCCCTGTCTATTACACATCTCATACCAGGATTATGGCCAAAGTACCCTACCTTAATAAATTAAAGCTCATAGCCTTTGCCTCTCTCCTACCTCCTCTACTAATTACCTATTTATTAACCTCCTATGAACAACCATTACACCCAAACCATCTATTCCCCTTGAAATTAACTTCCACACCACTACTAGCTCTCTCCCAACCCAGCTTTAACACCACAACTAGCCCCTGCTACTTTCAAGCCAAATATCATAGACTAACCAATATAAAGTATAGTAACCTACAAACAAGAAAACTACTTTATTATTTCTGTAAATTTAACAACCCGATATATAGAATACTCCACCTAGCCCTGCTAGATAGAGACATTCATCCTAACCCTGGCCCAAACAATATTCCTGCCACTGAACTAGGCAACTCTAACATAACTAATACACATAATCCTATTAAACCTCCAAACTCCCTCTCTTTAGCACATCTTAACATTCATAGCATTAACAACAAGATTACCCATATTCATGCCCTATTACAACTCTACCAATTTGACATCTTATGTTTATCTGAAACATGTTTTAAACCTTCCATTAATGACAATGAAATTACCCCGCCTGGCTACAGTATCCTCAGATTAGACCGTATTAACAAAAAGGGAGTGGGTGTTGCAGTCCTCTATAGAAATAATCTACAAGTTGCCACTTCAAACATAAACCAACCTGTATTTAATAATGCTGAAATCCTTGTCACTAAACTTCAAGTCAACAAATTCAAATCCATAAACATTGCTTGCATTTACCTTCCCCCTGGAAATAACATTAACACCCTTGAAAGTATTCTCAATTGGCTATCAAATAATCTTCCACAAGAAACTTTAGTCCTTGGAGACTTTAACATTGACTGGAAGTCCTGTAGTACCCCTCATCCCACCACCCATATTAATCTTTATGGCTTTTCACAAGTCATCACCTTCCCTACAAGAATTAATAAAACCAACAACAAGGAAACCACATTAGATTGGATTCTTATAAACTCTCCACATCACACATACAAAGCAGGCACCCTCCCTGATGATCTGAGTGACCACTCACTCACATATATCATCAGACACAAAACTAGCATACCTCACCCAAATTCCTATAAGACAATACGGGCTAAAAAATTCTTTAACCCTGAACTTTTCCAGCTAGAACTCAAACACTGCAATTGGTCACCACTAAAAATACTCCCTTTAGATGAAGCAGTTGACTACTTTAATTCTGCATTCTTAGCCATCCTTGACCATCATGCCCCAGTACGCTCTATTAGAAATAAGGCTAAACCTGCCCCATGGCTCACTACAGCTACTAGACAGAAAATCCTCCTTAGAAACAAATCTTGGGCAAAATGGCACACTACTAGGAATTCAACAGACCACCAAACCTTTAGATAACTGAGAAATACTACTAAAAAAGCTGTCCTCTTAGACAAAAAACCTTTTATATCCAACTACAACAAACTAACCAAAGGAATCCACAAAAATTTTGGTCCAGCATCAACAAACTCCTACACCCAGGCCAGTCTATTACACAAAGCTCTAACCATGAGAATCCAACACAAACTGCCAATGCCTTCAATTCTTTCTTTACAGATGCCATTCAAACACTAGCTAAGCAATTATCTCCAAGTTCCCCTAATCTAACCACCTCACCGCCTGACCCAATTCCATCATTTCAGCTAAAACCTGTTCCTACTTCCTTCATTTGCTCTCTTCTAGAAAAACTAAAACCTACTACCCCATCTGCTGACCAACTACCTGCAGAATACCTGCAAAAAGGTGCCAAAGCCATAGCCTTCCCCATTTCCATACTAATAAACAGAACGATAACAGAAGGAAATATCCCATCCATCTGGAAAAATCTCACACATCATCCCCCCACATAAAGGAGAAAACTCCATTGACATTTCAAACTATAGACCAATAGCTCTACTCTCGCCACTGGCAAAAATTATGGAAAAATGTATCCATAAGCAACTACTCACCCATCTTATCGAAAATAACCTACTGGCCAACTGTCAACATGGATTTAGACCTAATCACAGTACCACCACAGCTCTACTTTCCTTCACAGACTGCATAAATTTAAACCGTAATAATAATACTCTTTCCTCTTCTGTCTTCATTGATTTATCTAAGGCTTTTGACATGGTTAACCACCAGCTCCTTATAGAAATACTTAAATCTCTTTCTCTTGATACTCTAGCCTTAAAATGGTTTAAATCTTACTTAGACAATAGACAACAAGCAGTACTATGGGAAAACAATCTATCTTCTCACCTCCCCATTTCCCTTGGTGTTCCCCAGGGCTCCATATTAGGCCCACTGCTATTTTCCATTTTCATTAATGACCTCCACCTAGCAATTCCTCATGCAACCTGCATTCAATATGCAGACGACTCCACCATTATTTACTCAGCTAATACTCCTTCCAAGCTACAGTCCCTTACACAAAAATCATTCAGTACAGTTGAGCAATGTTTTTTAAGCTGATGCCTCCTACTTAAACCTAAAAAAAACTAAACTGCTACTTTTTACTCCTACTCGCAGGTCAACCCCTCTTCACTTCACTCTTATATCCAAGAACGGGACTCTTACATCTCCTGACCCAACCACTAAACTTCTTGGAATAACCATAGATAATAACCTAAACTTCAATACTCATATTAACATCACTATAAAAACAGTAAATAAGAAACTGGGATCCCTTTATAGAATCAAACCCTTTCTTACTTCTTCAGCCAAAACTGCTATAGCTAGAACTCATTTAATCTCTACCCTACTCTATGCTTCACCCATATATACCAATCTCTCAAAAAACAACCTCAACAGACTTGCCACCTCCTATCATAGTATTGCTAGATTTGCCATTGGTTCTCCTTTTAGAACACATCATTGCAACAACCTAAAACAATTAGGATGGCTAGAGTTCCAAAACCAGTTACTATTTCACCAGCTTGCTATTATCCATAAGAGCCTGCACTACCCCACCTATACTCCTATACTGACTACTCTCATTACCCCCTACAACAATCTTAAGAACTTACGCTCATCTAATAAGATACTTATTACCACTAGCAGATCCAATAACTCAGCTGGAAATTCTTTGTTCTCTAACTCTGTAAGCAAACACTGGAACATGCTTCCCTCTGAACTCCTATCCCTGACCTCTATAACACCTTTTAAACAGAAACTAAAACTATTTCTCAGTACTCATTGGTTATGCCCTTGTACTAACCCTGACTAACTGTCTTTCTTCTTTCTTCGATTTCCTATGTGCTCTCTGCATCTAATATTATTATGTTCTAACTAATGACATCCTCTTGCTGTCTCCTATAAACCTTGTATTTCACTGTATCACATGGTACATTTGTATAAATAAACATCTTTTTATCCTATTTTTTTCTGTTTCTATAAGTAAACAACTGTTTTGCATTTTATTTTTGCTTTTCATATCTCCTCACTATGAGCTATGTACTCTTGTAATGACAACTGCATCAAGCCTATACGGCTGTAACTGTTCAGAACTTTTCAACTACTTTATACTTCTCTGAATTGTGACAACTTTTTATTACACATATTGTGTTTGTGTTGGAGCTTTTCTCCCCGGGCCTCTACTGAAAATGGATTTGTATTCCAGTTAGACTATCCCATTCAAAAAATGTAAAATAAATAAAATAAATAAATATATATACTAACTCTTCAGTCACAAAGTTTTGGGGAAAAGACAAAACTCTGATATCAGGAAAAACTGTTGCCAAGCCTACAAAGGAATCTTACGATCCTACTAGCAAAAATGAAAAATGATGTGGAAGTTGTATTATCTGGGAGATTAAATCTGACCAGTTACATCTTCAAGAATTACACCCAGACTGCATGTCAGAAAACCAGTCATATACTGGGGATGTGCACAAACAAGGGCACAAACACTATGGACCACATTGTTTGCCAATACTGTAAGCACTGCTAAAGGACTTATGATTAGCATAGTGCTAATAACTGCAGCCAAAGTCCCCTTGCCTATTTCATGTCTGTATGTAAAAAGTTAGAGGAGGGCAAAAGGTATTCCAGGATACAAAGGCAAGGCATTGACTATCAAGAAAAAAGTGAATTGTAGAATTATACAATGAAGCATAGATAATAAACTAAAGAAAACATGTAACAGAATATAATCAATTAGCTATTTTCTAGTGATAAAAAATAATATACAGCATAATGTTATCAATAAGGTCTTTCAAAAGGCAGAGAACAGTCCACTTTCACTAAAAAATTGAAGATGCCATAGCTCACCACCTCTCCTTCTTCTGAAGGACATGGAGAACACATTAGTCATCATCATTAAACCTACATTTACAAGTGACAGTTCTTTACCTAGACTATTGTACAGTCTGCCCTTTTTAAAACTTTTATATTTTGTATTTATCCCCAGGTGATGGGCTGGTGCAGCAGTTATGTTCTCACCTCACAGAAAGAAGCTCTCTGGTTTGATTCTTGGCTGGGGTGCCTTTTGTGTGGGGTCTGCATGCCCTCCCTGTGGTTGTGTGGGTTTTCTCTGGGTGCACCGGTTTCTGCCAAATTCCAGAGACATGCATCTGGAGCATTTCTTCCTGGGCCTCCACTGAAAATAGGTTCTGTACTAGTTGGACTTTCCTGGTCAACAAATTGTTAAAATAAAAATCAAATATGCTCATTTTTCATTTATATGGCCTTATGCTGTTCTTGTATGCTTCAAGACATTGAATTCTCTTTAGAAATAAAGCACTTTTTTATTTGAAATGAATATTTTGTATACAATATCCTTAATAATCCACTATTCATATGGCAAATTATACGAATAACTTGCATGTACTGATGGCAAACTGTAGTTGCCATTCTGCTTGACAAATAGGATCAGTCTACACTAATCAAAACTCCAAAATAAAATACTAATCCATAAAATCCTTGGAAACAAACACTTCATACGAGCTTCAGTTTCCTAAACTTTATTCATTTTAATTTAATGTCAAGATAAATTTAATCACCTAAACTCAGTAAATATAGACTTTGGCAAGGAAACTGCTGTACGCTATTAACCAAGCAGAGTAATGAAAATTCACAAAATTAAGAAAAACTCCACACAGGAAGCCTGACTTCATCTGGTCCTCTCTTCTTTTTTTCTTGGAAGAGCTATCTTCTGTGCAGGATCTGCACATCCTTTCTGCACCTGCATGGGTTTTCAACAGGTGCTCTATGTTCCTCCCACATCATGAAGCTATACAGTACCTTAGTTGAGTCTACTAATCCTCTAAATTGTTTTCAAATATGTGTTCTGTGGGTAAATGATTTGGCATCCCATCCAGTACAAATTCCTTTGGCTTGTTTCCATAAGCTGCTGGGGTAGGATCTGGCTGTCCTGGGACCCTGAACTGATTTAAGGGGGTAATCTGACAATTAGTTAATGAATGAATGAATGACTGCACTTTGTCACCGTATTATAATATTGCGAGAAGAAATGTAATCATTTGGAAAGTGTTATTGTTTTTTTGTTTTTTTTTCTTGAAAGAAAAATGCATGAAAAGCTATCTGTATTGGAGTTGTATCAAAAACTGCTTAAACAACAAAAGCAAAAAAAAATGCATTGCACTTGCCTTTTTGCAAATGAGTAACGTAAAAGAAAATGTATAAAATGTTACATAACTATGCATTTGCTACTATGAAAATCTATTGCAGTTTGGAGATGGAACAAAGCTCCTTACTTCATGATGCTTTACACTATTGTATAGTCTGCTGTGTAAAGGCACTGGCTAGGATGCATGACAATGTCTTCTTTAGGCAATACGTTGTTGCTACCCCCCAACACAATCACACATACATACACACACAAACACACACACACACTCGCACACATGCACGCACACAAATGCACACACATGCACACACACACAGACACACACACACACACACACACACACACACACACACACACACACACACACACACACACACGTACAACATAAGTGTATACATATACATGCATACATACAAATATTTCAAGCATGGGCATAAATGCCCTTCTAGCTTGCCAATATACCAAAACACTTGTTTCCGTAAGTGTCCAGGCTGTTCTTAAAAAATAAAAGTCTATAACAGAATCAAAAGCACGCCTGCTCGGAGTAAATGCTCTTACCAAGAAAGCCAAACTACAAATCAAGTAATAACACACGAATGGTAAGAGCAAAACACAGTAGATGTCCCAAAATATCATCAAAAAGCGTCCTCGATACTTCAGTAGTCCCAATGCAACAATTCACCCAAGATGGTGCTCAAATAATGTAGCGACTAATTCAGTATAAGGATAAATATTTTAATAAAAAAGAGAACAGAGAACAGGTAAGCGCTTTCACCATACGGCTTCCTCAGACCTATAAGCCCATCTAGATCAGTCAGTTTAAATACAAAAACAGTTGGGAAAACAAATTCGGCTTAATGTGAAAGTGTTATACATAAACTTTAAAAACAATCATATAATTTAAAATTGTATAAAAGATATATGGCAATAATCCCCTAAACATGTATGGAACACTACAAATACATCCTATTCCAACAATTTGGAGAGACATAAGATATATAAAACATATATGTATAAGATATACATGGCAGCAGCAATGGAGAGTGTGTATTTAATGGAAAAAAGTCCATTAAAACATTACGTGTAACCATCCTCCTAAATAAACCATACCATAGAAAAATAAAACTATAAAAACTAACTAACACATGTAACTAAATAACATATGTCAAAATGTATGAAAAAAAAATATATATATAAATATGCATAGAAGATTAATATAATATAATAAAAAAAAGAACCATGTATATATAAATTTATATATATTTATATATAAATTTATCATTCAGGCCCTCAACTTCCTCAATTTAAGGAAAGGTTGGATGGGAACCTTGCCATTCAGTCCTGGACTTGAATCAGCTCTAAATCTCATTATCCAAATAGTCTCTCTAGCTTCTGTCACCTCCTCTAATATCTGTAGTAATTCTCTCAACTATTCTAAATTTAAAACTATGCATCTCTCCATTCTCTACTACATGTTTAGCGAGTGCATTGGTCTTAGATCCCATTCTAATGTGATACATATGTTTCCGCATCCTATCTCTCAGACACCTATTGGTCTTACCTATATAGAATGCAGAACGTTCTACACAGGTAGCTAAATAAACTACATCAGTGGACATACAATTACCCCTTGCATGAAATGTAAAAACTCCAGTTCCAGTAGGATGTCTAAATACTGGATCCGAGTCAATTAAAAAACAAAAGTTACACTGGTTGCATGGTAGTGTTACCTGGGGTCCCATGGAATCATCTCGCATATTACCCTTCAGGTAGCAGAGGAGCCTCTTCAGGTTCATTTTATTCTTGTACACAAATCTAGGTGTAACCCCTGCAACTTCCTTAATTACTGGATCTACAGATAATATATGCCAGTGAGTCCTGATCACATCCTTAACTGAACCAACATCCTTAGTATAGAATATCGGATAGACCACCTGATCTGGTCCCATCCTATCTCTGGGTTTCCTATCTCCTGTAATATCCACAGTTTGGGTCCTGTTAGAAAAATAGGGAGCTGCTGTTCCAGACTTCCGACCATCTATATCCACTGTCCCTTTAACAAAATCACTAATGTCATAGTCCCGTACTACTAACCTCTGACGTAGATCGTCTAATTCCCCTCTGAAGTTAGAGTCAATCGGATTATATCTAGAGATATGCATCGCTTGTCCTTTAACTATATTGTGGTAGACATACCCTGGATGCATACTATGGTGATATAGTAAAACATTCTTGTGGCATGACTTCCTATACAGGCCTGTATTAATCAGCCCATTGGTTAACCTTTCTACATAAATATCTAAAAATGGAATCTTCACAAAAGATCGGTCAACAGTAAACTTAAGATATCCGGTGATAGAATTAACTTCACAAACAAATTTATCCAATTCTTCAGAAGTACCTGTCCATAAAAGGAGCAGGTCATCTACAAAACGTCTATAAAATGGAACAAAATTTTTAAAATAAAGCATCTGAAACATAAACCTATTCTCCCATTCAGCCATAAATAGGTTGGCATAGCTATTGGCACAAGAAGTGCCCATAGCTATGCCATCCCTCTGCAGGAAGAACCTATCATCAAAACAAAACACATTCGATTCCAATATGACTTCCAAAAAAGTCATTATCAAATCAATCTCTGTATCTACCATACCGGATGTCCTCCTCAAATAACTATCTACCATTTCCATTCCTTCTAAATTCGGAATCACAGTAAATAAAGATTGCACATCCATTGTGACAAATATATATTCCTGGCTTGGTAATGCCATATTAAAAAAACTATATAAATCCAATAAAAACTGTTTAGTATCTTTTAAAATAAAAATATTCGCATCAACTATCCATCTTAGATGCTTCTCTACATAAATAGATAGGGGTTCTGTAGACCAACCTTTCCCAGCTACAATAGGCCTCAAAGGCAGATTTACCTTGTCCTTATGGATCTTGGGGAGGCCCTGAATAGCCGGAATACATGGATAGGGAACTTCCAAGAATTTAAACAAGGATAAATTAATCAATTGACTCTTCACTAAATCATCTAACATACTATGTATCCTATGAATCAATCGGTTGACTACTTCTAGTGTGATAGGAGTATAAAAATTGCTATCACTCAGCATCTCAAGCATACCCTCTCGATACTTGAAAGTATCCATGATAACTATCCCACCACCCTTATCAGCAGGCCTGATGGTAATGGTAGTATCATTCCGTAGTTTATATAAAGCCTCCTTTTGTTTAAATGACAAGTTATACTTGCCTCTCTTGTTGTTACTAATAGAGTTCTTCATTCGATACAGATCATCTTCTACTAACTTACTATATGCTGCTAATAAGGGGTGGAGTGGAAGGGTATATGTGCTGGGTCTCCTCATAGCTCTACAAGTACCACTATTATTACTATCTCTAAATTCAATTTTCAGAGAGAGGTTACGTACAAACAACTTAAAATCGCGTAATGTTTCTTCAAAATTACTGTATGTAGTAGGAATGAATGAGAGACCTTCGGATAGTACAGCTATTTCATCTAACGTAAGGACATGGGAGGACAAATTAAACACTATGTCATCTTTTTCCCTTCCCACATCTTCTTTATATTTCGATTCGGAAACCTGTCTATAGACAGTTTCCTTTTCTGTCTCCCTCTGCTCATTGAGCATGTCCGCCCTTCTCTGGAATCTATCTTGATGGGGAAAGGGTGTCTGGTGTTAAAAACATTATCACTGGGAACACCTAGCTCATTGTGGGGCCTATCAGTAACTTTTTCTCTGTTCCTACTAGTTTCAGGAACTTGAGATTTCTGTATTTTCCTCCTAACAACCATGACCCCAGATGGCTCATTGGAGGGATAATTTCTATTACAATTCATAGCAGGTTCTTTATTAACTGCTTCTATCAAAACCAAACTGGTATTGGAACCAGTATGCGTGGTATCAATCAAAGTACTACTATGCCTGACAACATCGTTGGAACCAACATTATTCGTATCAGCATTATTCAACAGAGCTTCCGAATTCACAATAGATATAGCAGTAGCAGGATTATTGCTATTGAAAACAGTACTATTATCATCATTAGTTTGTCTATTCAAAATGTGTCCATGTTCAACTTGGCCATCAACCCCCCTATTACCTCTAGGCCAAGTGAAAATATGTCCAAGTCTAAAATCTTCAATATCCCTCTGTAGTTTAAGTCTTTTTTGGTTAAGCAGCCTCTTCTCATATTGTAACACATTGTCTAACAAAATATGACACAAATCGTCAGCAGCGGAGGCTGGAAAGCATGCGTATATAGCTGCTCATTTTTCTTGAATATCCAGCCTCAACGCTTCTTCCATTGGCATGAAAAAATTGTTCAATAAGGTCATATATTTGAGGCTTACCTCAATATTAAGTTGCTGCCATGTATATCTTATACATATATGTTTTATATATCTTATGTCTCTCCAAATTGTTGGAATAGGATGTTTTTGTTGTGTTCCATATGTGTTTAGGGGATTATTGCCATATATCTTTTATACAATTTTAAATTATATGATTGTTTTTAAAGTTTATGTATAACACTTTCACTTTAAGCCGAATTTGTTTTCCCGCCTGTTTTTGTATTTAAACTGACTGATCTAGGTGGGCTTATAGGTCTGAGGAAGCCATATGGTGAAAGCGCTTACCTGTTCTCTGTTCTCTTTTTTATTAAAATATTTATCCTTATACTGAATTAGTTGCTACATTATTTGAGCACCATCTTGGGTGAATTGTTGCATTGGGACTACTGAAGTATCGAGGACGCTTTTTGATGATATTCTGGGACATCTACTGTGTTTCGCTCTTACCATTCGTGTGTTATTACTTGTTCTTAAAAATATCTACACTAGTGCTTGCTTTAATGTAATTTGGCAGTCTGTCCCATGCATCAGCTGCTCTCTCAGAGAACCAATTAGTACACTTCTCATTCCTATAGAACCTTCTACATAGGTTGTCTGATGATTCTCTAGTACTTTTTGATAACCCCAAACATTGCCAGAGGTAATTCTCTCTAAATGCCCTATATACCTGAATAAAATACCTGTAAGAGACATTGTACAAGTTCAGATACTTTAGTCTTTCAGAATGATTTAAATTTTCACATCCATGTTTGCCCTTGGTAAATTTCCACTGTACTCTTTCCAGTTTACTCATACTTGTTTTCTTATAAGGTTTCCATATTGTTATTCCATACTCAAGTCTGGGTCTAATGTAATTAACAAACAATGACTTCCTAATTTCTGATTTCCTAGACTTTATATATCATTTTATACAACCTATAGTTCTATAACTATCATTAACCAATTGGTTGATATGATTAGAAAAACTCAAAGCTGGATCTACCCATATACTCAGGTCTTTAAATGAATCTACAGTTTCAATCAGTGTGTGCTGTATTAAATATTCACCTTTCAATTTATGTTCCCCAAATCTCATATGCTTAATTTTGATGTATTTATCAGCATATTATTCTCCTGTGCCCAAATGGTCAATTTAGTCAAATTATTTTACTGGCATGCCTTAGCTGTAACAAATGTAATCAGTTTGCCCAATTTCAGGTCATCTGCATGTAGACTGTAAAACACCTCAGGTGAAAAAGTTAGGTCTGAAAGATGCAATCTAAACAAGTGAGGGCCTAGGACAGAGCCCTGTGAGACACCCTGACTGTAACCAAGGATTTCACCTGTCCAGTTACTGTATGACACTTGTCATGTCCTGTTTGCAAGCCATACAGCTATCTGTCTTATAAAGAGCACATCAGTACCTAGTTGTTCTAATTTATTGATCAGTGTTTTGTCTATGATCCTGTCAGATGCTGAAGTTAAATCTATATAAGTTATATTACAGCACAATGTTTCATTCATAGCTGTTATTATATTGTTATAGCACATCATGCTGCAAGTGATAATAGATCTATTTCAGCATATGCTTGCTGATATATGGTTTCAAGTCCCAACCTATACGATTCTAACAATAACTTATCCAATATTACTTTGTCCATTATTTTTTACAATATAAAAGTTATAGAAATAGAAAGGGAATCTTCCAAATACAAACTCAGACACAGGAAATCCTGTTTGAGAATTTATAAATATAGTGACAGACTAATAATTCAAAAAAGTACAGAAGTTAAAGGAGTTACTGCTTTACTTGCAGGGATATACACTAGGAGACCAAGTACAAACTGTACTGCCTGTAAAGCTTAAGAAATTTCATTTTGAATTAAAAATGCAGAAATATGAAAGGTATGATACATCCTTAGCCAAATACAAAGAGTTTCTAATTTATATGTTAGACAGATTCTTCCCTCTTTTTGAATTCTTTATTTTCAACTTTTTGTGAAAGCCTTTTTCTACCTACTGTATTTATTTCAAATAAAATTATGTTGTTAACCTTGCTTGTGGCTGATGTTTACTTTTACTATTCTAAGGGTTTAACATTTTACCTGTGTATCAAACTGTATGGTCTCCATCTTTGGAAGGGTGACTGTTCAGAGTTAATCACTATCATTTCCAGTTTTAAAGGCTGACTTATTTGAATAACAGGTAAGGTAGGTTCTTATTTGTTAGCTTAAACTAGTTGGTGGCTGTATAATGTAAAGTTGGGAGATGTTGAAGGGTCATCATTTAGCCCATCCAAAAATACTGTGTGTGTGTGTGTGTGTGTGTGTGTGAAGTAATTCTGTCCAGCATTCAGTTACTGTTAGTTAGACTGCACTGAAAGGCATAAGTCTCAGTATTATGTTATTGAGTTAGTTAATTAGTTAGTTATTGGCATTTGTTAGCCAGGAAGAGCCCATTTTCAGTGGGGACCCAAGGAGAAGAAAGTCTTTTCCCAGTTAGGGGTTGCCACAGCAGAACTCCAGCCCATTAACGGTTGGCAGTTGATTTTTATGGTGCCAAGGTGCCAGCCCAACCTTCAACAAAGGCACACCCATTCACACATGTCTTTCGAACATCACTTGACCACGGGGAGGACATGCTGACTCCACACAGAAGGCGCTCCAGCCGAGAATCGAACGGGAGAACCTCTTGCTGTGAGGTGACAACACTACCGCTGCACCACCGTGGCTTATATATAAAAATGTAAAATATAAGATTTGTCATAGAGAAGGATTTATAATTGTATAGCACCATAAACATGCACAGGAAAGGTAAATAAGAACTGGAAACAATACTAGTACTAGTACTAGTACTAACCTATGAACCTATACAGGTAAAAATAAGATTTCCCAGTAATAACAATTGCACAGTCTTGTAATACAGAGTAAGGCAAATTTGGATAAAAAGGTAAATATTGTATAACGCATTTGTCGTACAGTTGTGGGATGCATTCAACATTGAGAAGTTAGTGGATGTTATAAAAAGAAGGAAATAATGTGTTATGAGAACATGAAAACATGTTCACAAAGTCAAGTATTATAGGAAGTGGGGATAGAGCAAGAGCAGATCCAGATTGTAGAAAGGTATATGTGAAGAGAGTTTTTGAATAAAGAGATGTTTTGGTTAGATCTAATAGCTAGTGGAAGAGCGTTCCAGGCTTTGGCCACAGAAAAAGTATAAAGTATAAAGTAGCTGGCCAGCAGGTTGGTTAGGTCTGTGTACGTGCAAAAGGAGTTAATTCTGAGACCTAATAAACCTGTTTGGTAGATAGCTGCTGAACAATGAGGAGAGAGTGGGACAAGGAGAGGCTCAGTATGTTATTTCATAAGCCATTTCTAGTTGCAGGGAGGAAAGATAGTTGGGAGTTCAAGACATTTGAGGGAGTGTAAGGCTGTATGGTGATGTGTTTTCTGTTTAAAATTTATAACAAATCAAATTCGGCTACTTTGTTATATCACATTTCTAGCTTAGCTTTTAAGGCGAATTGAAGGTTAGTTAGTAATGGGGCACCATAAATGAGAGCAGGAAGTAGGTAGGTAGTGGTAAGGGTTTGTCTAGTTGAGAGGCTAAGAAAGTGATTGTGTCTGTAAAGCATGCCAAATGTTTTGGTGGGTTTTTTAATGTTATTCTGGATGTGTAAGTCTAATTTGAACTGTTCAAAATTATTACTCCTAAAAGGTTAGTGTTTGACATTTATTACTGTTTTGCTTTGGGAGAAAATGCTAAAGTGAGACTTGTCTATAAGCATTCTTTTCTTGGGGGTGAAAAGAACAAGGTTGGATTTATTTGGGTTAAGGGACAGGTGATTGTTGCTGAGCCAGGACTCTATAGAAGTGAGGGACAATTGAGTGACATGCTGAAGACTGGACAGAGTTGGCAGAGCAGATGATGGCCAAGTCGCTAGCATATTGTATTACAGAGCATTGACTGGATGATGACTAGAGGTTATTAATAAGTATGCTGAAGAGGAGAGGACCGAATATGGAGTCTTGAGGAACACCAGTGGGGTTGTTCAGATAAGAGGAGAGGGAGTTATTACATTTAATAGACTGATGCCTGTCTGATAGATAATAGAGAACCAGTTGAGAGAGTGAAGAGAGTCACTGATTTTTGATAGTTGGCATAGATGTAAGGGGTGTGAGACTATCAAAAGCCTTTGATAAGTCTAAAAATGAGAAGAAATGATTTTGTCTGAGTTTTGGGCTTTGTTGACTATGTCCATGAAAGATATCAAGGTGGTCATAGTGCTATGACCTGGCCAGAAGCTGCAATAAGTAGGGGTTAAGATGAGATTATTAAGTAGAAAGTTTAAAAGTCGAATCCGAATACATTTTTTGAGGAGTTTGGAGATGGGGAGAGAATGGCAATAGGTCAGTAGTTAGAGAGATCAGAGTAGCTGCCACCTTTGTGCAGGGGTAGAATAAATGCTTTTATTTCCAGATTTTAAACACATGGGATTGAAGAATGGAATGATTGACAAGTATACTGATAGTGTAGGCGATGGCATCAGCAGCTAACTTTAAATTCTCTATGGATAGGTTGTCGGCTGCAGTGGCGATAGGTTTGAGTTTTAATGGTAGCTTTTTTATAGTGGAGACTGGGACAGGTTTGATTGTGAATGCAGGTGATGGACAGGTTGCAGTTGTATGCGAATCGAGTGAGGAGGGAGAGGAGGAGGGCGAGAGAAGGGGAGCAGTTAAAGGGATGTTATTTTGAAAAGGAGCAGTTAAAGGGATGTTATTTGAAAAGGAGCAGTTAAAGGGATGTTATTTGAAAATGTGTGACAGGGAGGCTGAGGAAAGTTGACAGTGGTGTTTGCTATGGAGTTAATAAAGTGAGAACTGAGGAGATTGGCCATTTGTATTGGTGCTAGGATTTAAGAAGGATGATATGGATGTCCAGAATTTTTTGTGTTATACTTGCGATTGGATTGGAGTGTTAGTAAGTAATCTTTTTTATCATTGGTTACATACCTTTTTACTCGGTTGAGTGGTTGCTTAAATGTCAAAAAGTCTGTGGAATGTTTGTGTCTCTGCCATAATTTCCAGAATTTGTCCATGTTTACCAGAACTTCTTTAGTAGATTTAGTTAGCCATGGGACATGGTTGGTTTTGACATGCCTAGTGTAAAGGAGTGCAAGGCTGTTAAGGGTTTCTAGAATGTAGTATTAAAGTAGTTCACTGCGTCATCCAGTGGCAACGCTTTAAGGATGCTCCCGTTCATGTTTTTCAGTAGGTCAATGAAAGATTGTGGTTTAAAGCTGGACAGGTTACATGTATGTTTATAATAATGTTCCTTGTGAAGGGTGGGAGAAGATCTAAGAAAAAAGGTGGAGAGATGATCTCCAAGAGTGTTTGGAAGGATACCAGCTACAGAGATTTTGCTTGGATCAGAAACTAATATCCAGTCTAAAACTGAGCAGCTTGGATTCTCTTTACTAAGTCTGGTCGGGGTGGTGATTAGTTGAGTAAAGTTGAATAAATTAATGTTAGAAGAAGGGTATTGATGAGAGAAAATCTGCTAATTTATATTAACATGACTTAGAATGATGGTTTCATTTTTGATTGCATTTGATTGTATGGGAAATCCAAGCAAGGATTTCTTCTAGGATAGGAGTATTGTTGCCTGTGGGTAAATAGAGGACTATGATGCAGAGGCTTTCGATTTATTTATTTTCAGGAAGGAGATCCGAATCTCAGCATTATTAAACCGTGGAATGGTATTTGTATAAGGTGTAAAGTTGTAGGTATTGGGAAAAGGAGAGCAGTACCACCTCCTTTTTATGAAGCCTGTCGGACCGTATGCCATTGAAGCCGGGAGGGAGGAATTTGAAGACTTTAACATTAGGTTTGAGCCAGGTCTCTGTGGCAGCAATGATATCAGATTGGTTGAGTGTTATGCAGGCATGAAAGTCTGAGATTTTATTTCATATGTTTTGGAGGTTATGGGTAATCATTTTTAAGGCTTTACAGGAATTAAAGTTGTTGTTTTGGGCAGGAAGGTTAGTGGATATAGGTCCTGGATGAGGGCGGATGTTGCCTCATAGGGGTATGGTGGAAAGTATGGGTGTGAGACAGGATGTTGCTGGCTGTCTTTTTGATTTATTGGGGTGATGCTGTTGGAGTAATATGCTGAGTTTGCAGGAAGAACTTTAACTTTTGGGAAAAAGCTGTTTGTTTACTGAGACTAGGAGATATGTGTATGGAACTTTCTGAAGGAAAAGATAGGAAGGATGTGATAGATGTGGGTTTGGAGGAATGGGTAACTATGGAGAGAGCTGCAAGATTTAGTAGTAAATAGAAACTGAGGGAGAAAGTGGAGAGAAAAAATAAAAGCATGATGTTTCATGACATGTTGAGATTAGATGAAGAGAGTAAAGATAGAAAAATAAGGGGTAGATTAAGGGAATGGAATTGAGAAAAGGTGCGAGGTAAGTAGATGGAAGAGGGGTGGGTTACTGGTTAGAAGAGGCGAGGTAAGTAGATGGAAGAGGGGTGGGTTACTGGTTAGAAGAGTATAAGATGAGATGTGAAAGTAGAGAGATTATGCACAATGAGGTTGGAAGGAGAGCAGATGAGAGAGGTAGTAGTTTGTGGATTTGGTTTTGAAGATGAGCAGGTAGGGGTAATACTAGATAGTAGAAGGTGCCTAGAGTGAGGTGGTGATGGGGGGAAAGTAAATGAGGGTGGACATCATTGCAAGAGATTAGGGTAGGAGGGGCTGGGTGTAGAGGTCAGTGTCAATGTTTCTGATAGGTTATCTTGAAAAAGTAGGTAGGTAAAATCCTGAGAAAACAATGATTGCAACTCTGATCTGTAGTTGTGCAGTATGAAGCATATCTGGCTGTAGCTGACATTAACTATTACCCAAGACAATAATGCCTGTTTTCCTCATACCAATAACAGCAATGGCTCTTTATGTGATATCTGGTACCAGTGATAGGAGTCAACCTCATGCTGTTGAATATGTTGCGGTCAAATATTGATGGCAGTGGTGTGGATGTTGAAGCCTGTATCCTTTGTCTATTACATATTAATTGGTGGTGGCAGGTGGGATCGAGTGCTTGTTTATCACAAGTATTAAAATCACTGAACAGAAAGTTACTACAACAGTTACTATAAAAATTAATAAATACATAAGTAATAAAATTGAAACTTAAATTAAGGCAGAGTAGCTTAATGTTTTCATTCTGAACTTTCACTTAATAGTTCATCATCGTCAGGAATGAATTTCATAATGGGTATTGCAAGCTACTACAGCTAAATGGGACATCTGTAGCAATAGCTTAAGTGTATTTTTCTGTTCAGAGTAAATCACAAAGATGCAATCATGATATAAAGTAAACAACTTATTAAGAGGTCTTGCTCCCAGCATACTGAATGAGTGGGTATAGTGAGCATTTAGTAGGTATCCCGTTTCTTGTATTTCTATGGCATAGTCTAATCTAGTAAACTAATGACTCATTCATTGCGCATGCCATGTGCATGATTTAATACCCTTATAGCTTCGCTTTATTGACTAATGCCCCCAAACAGATCTCAATGCCCCTAGTGGGATGTATAGCCCATATTAAGAAATACTGTAGTAGGGGATTTTATTATGCCACAGCCCCAAACTCAAGGAAAGCTAACATTCACACAGAAAAAAAATAAAAGACACACAGATATAAAGAAAATAATAATATACATATTAATCATAGATTAACAGACTGGGTATAATACAGCCATGCAGCAAATTAGCATGTCCTAGGGAAGACAGCGAAGGCAGGTGATATTCCATTGGCATTCACATATTAGAGAATACAGTTCTTCAAATTACCAGGGAAAGTCCCACAATGCTGTGGGCAGGAGCACAGATCATGGAGCAGCAGTATTCAGGAGACTCTGGTCACTCTGTAGCCTGCCAGTCATCTATAGTGCAGGACAGCAGCCTGTAACCCAAGAAGTACAGGTGGCCATGACTGCACCTCTAAACCTCAGACATGACATCAGTTCACACCAGTGCAGGCAAAAGATCAAGTGAAACCCAGACCTTTCCTCTGGGTCATGCTCTGTGTACTGGTCAAATGGTTTCCATGGTAATTTATGCACAAAGTTATTTAATGATTGAAAAAGCAAATGGTACAAGTAAGAAATCCATTCAAGGTTTAAGATTTTCAGCTCAAACTAGTCCATGTCATACGAGAACAAAGAAACAATAGCGGCCACAGCAAATCTCATTTCAGTACTAATTCCATTTAAAGAGCAGCACTTCCTAGCTAACCAGCTGACTTGTACAACACCCATGCATGAAAGTGCAAAAGCTGATTCCCTAAAGAACACTCTTAACTGACTCTTGGAATTATAGTCAAGTAGGCAATCTGTCCCACAGGGAAAACGACATTCCCCTTTGAGACTGTCTGCATTTTCTTTTCTTTTTTGTAGTCATGGGTTTGGATATATGTGCTAAAACAGCTGTTTCATTCAATCATACTAAACACCAAAGGGTGCATTTTTCTTTTTTACAAGGATCTAGTGTCATTCAAAACAAAATCATAACCACATAAAATGCATAAAGTCAAAGCACTCACAGAATTATCTGTTAACATTTTGTGATAGTAAAACAATGCTTACATGAATTGTCCTTAGTCAAATAACTACCTGAGTTACTTCCTTTTCATACCGTTTGTGCATCTGTACATGTGTTGATGAAATCTGTCAAATATTTGACATATTTGGGGTTACATTAACATCTCCGTAATTCGATTTTCCTCATCACTTTTCATTTCATATTTCAATGATATTCTGCATCTCTATTATCTTACATTCAATGTCAAGTGTTTCATTTTTTGCAGAACGTATTTCCAATGGCAATTCCACAGACTTTTCACAATTTGAGAAATGTGTGCCAAATGACATGGAAAATTAAATGCATAGAGCTGTAAAATCAGAACAAAAGTAATAATTTAACAAGCATACCAAACTATATACTGAATGTGGAATAAGGCAAATGAATATATCTGAAGATGAATGTTTTCAGTCATATTTAACTAATTTTTTAAAGAACAGACATTGATGTGTAACTAACTCAGTAATTATTTAGGAGTGATTGCTAGAACACTGATAATACTCAAGTGTACAAATTTGGGTTCTGATTTATATAGAGAGATAACTGTATTACGAAAGAAAAATATGGTCACTGAACTTAACAGAAATAATACATTTTAGAAGTACTGTAACAGTCCATCTTGTATGACATTAACATATACTTTATCTGTGAATAATGTTATCCTGTAATCATATCTGCCATCTGAATAAAAACAGCCACCTGTTCATGAAAACAGTACCTGTGACACATCTGCCTACATGCAGCTGAAGTCAGATGTCGGTGAAAGCTCATCTGCTTCTCTCCTTCCAGCAAGAACAGCTGCATACTGTGTCATATCATTCTGGCTCACTCTTGCATAACAAATATCCATCCTACCATCTGACATTATCCTTTGTCGCTGTATGTGTCTGACACTTCAGCTTTGTCAGCTATAAAAATAGTACACTATGCAATGCACATTAGCATTTAAAAGAATATAACACTTCAAGCACAAAGCTGCTTTTTACTGTTCCCAAATATCTCAAATAGTTATATTTCTATCTCATAGGCAGTTAACTATATCATAAGTTTAGAATTCATAATATAGCCTAGTTTGGTTTTAGTTTATTACATCTGCAGTACTATCATCCTCTCCTGGCAGTAACATACACATTTAATAACACAGGTCCACTTTAAAAATGATTAGATAAAAAACACACACATGCAGTACAATGTAGTGATAATGACCATATGGAGCAAATCATTAAGATTCTGAGATGAATGGATAAACACTTGCTCATTTTTGCAAAAAGTCATAATCATATATTAGCCCATGCCACAATGACAAAAAATGATATTTTGTATTTTTCAAAGGGAATTGTGTTATTGCTGGTGATGTAATCAGAGATCTATTTGTATTTAAATCCTGCATTGTTTTGATTCACTGAGTATTCTGTCTTATGAAGTCAGTCACCTGCTCTGTTAATGGAAAGTAAATGTTCTCTGCTTATTCTGAGATGGATACTACAAACACATGAGAAATGTCTGACAACAAAACGGGTCTATCTATTAAAATTATACTTGTATATATTGAAATCACCAAAACCCAAATGAATGTCAAATGTGAGATGAAAAAAGAAAAGAAGCCCCCCCCCCCCCAATGCATACACTCAGACATGCGCATACCACTATGGCAGAGTGTTCTGCCACCTGCTTGATGCATGCTGGACAAAGTGAAATACATGACTGAAACAATATCAGTATTTGTTGAAAAATGCTAAGCAGTATTTCATATTCCTTTAAGGGAGAAGCAAAATGAAGGCTGTATATAATGGGCACGTGACAAAAAATAATGAATGCAGATGTAATTTCTTAACTGAAACAGAGTGTTAGAAATTAAAAAAGACAGAGTATTAGCAGTTCTGTTTCTACCCATGAAGCCTTGCAGAATGCAAACTGTCCCATGTTTCCTGTGTGGGCACCATTAAGTGGTGAAGGTCAGAACTTGAGTCGTAAAAGTACACATAAGTTTCATAGAAAATGCTTCAGCTTTGCACTGCAGTATGGGGTCTACCTCAGACGGCTGACAAACCAAAAGACTGAATCACAAAAGACTGAAAATTCAAAACACTGAACACATTTTTAATGCAGAGGGCAAGCCCCCCTGCACCCCTCATGTGGGGGCACCCCCTGCTAACTACATATATACCAACTCCAAGATTGCACAAAAGTGGAGAAGGGACAAATTCCATCATGCATTATTTTGAATTTTCAGTGTTTTGCTATTCAGTCTTTTGGTTTTTCAGTCTTCTGAATTAGACCCAGAATAATATCTATAAGGGAAAACTTCACATGAAACCCCAAAAATAAGAATTTTTTTCAACATGTCTTGATATTCTGAAGTATAATCAATGAATCAGAATAATTTTATGTATCTTTCACTAGATTTTAATTTTGTGTACCCCACAACGGTTACCACAAAGCCTGCCATGAGGACATGCTTTTGTTTTTCATAGTGTTGTCCTCTTCTTATAATGCAGTTTAAATCCAGTTATTTGCCTCTTCAGTAAGATACAGTGACAGTGTTTGAAGCAATGGGTCATTAAGTAGCTTTTAGAAGCCATATCAGTTTTTGTTTTATTGAACAACCTTAATCTGTGCCAGCAGAAGGCTTCTACACAACATTTTCATGGTATATTTAAACTCTCTTTAAAACAAGCTAGTGTGTTTTGTTACTGGTTTTGTTAAGTACTGTTTGATAGACTTCCTATCTGTTCTTCCTGAGTTGTCAAGTTTGACAGGTGACTGTAGCAGCTCTGCTCATTCATTTGTGGCTGAAATTGTCATTTCGAAGTGATAGCAAGCCTTGCAGTATTACGGACTGTTTAAATTATCAGCAGTTACATGGATATAAAATTACTTCATTAAACAAAAATATTAGTACTTATCAGTTTATTTATGTAATGTTGTTCTTCACTTAACTATTTATCCAAAAATAATTATTTCTGGAGATTCATTTTTACAACAGAGCAAGATTTCATAAGCAAAAAATGTTGGGACCTTCATGATCTAGGAGAAACAGAATCAAAATAAAAAACTGAAAGGTACAAAAGTGTTTCTTTGTTTTAAACTGTATTTGATAATATTTCTGTGAGAAAAATAACTCTGGGTTATGGTTAACTCTTTTTGATGGTAGAGTTTTGCTTTACATGTGGACAAATAGCTAGCATAAGCACTTTCATAGTTGATTAAACTGAATTAGCTCTTAGTTGTTCCCCATTTTTTTCTATTCATCAAGAGAGCTACTTATATAATAAGAAGGATTCCCCTATACTTGTTTGGGGTGAAATTACTCATATATCAGTAGCACATAGAAAAAAGATGGTATGCACAATTCAGAGTACTGTTTTTAAAAGGAAAGGTGCAGGTGCATTTTCTGAGTATGCTCCAGCAATAATTCACTAGTTTTGGGAGATTTCTCCCCTTTTCAGTTGGTGCAACCATGGAGTTGGTTTATATAAGTTTGAGCAGTTATTGGGGGTGTGTGCCCCCTGTAATAAACAAAGTTTTTTTTTCACCCGTCTGTGTTTTGGGCAGTTTTTTTCATCCATCAGCATGTCAGCATTCAGGAAGTTGTCATTTCATGGTAGAACCGATAAGAAGATAATATGCTTCCTTATATGAATTCTCTGTATACAGAGTAGCCATAACTCACCAAAAAATCATAGAGCTGTTCAGCTTGTTTCAAACTGTGTCTTTCTGTTTAATGTTAATCTCCTTGCCTTCAAATCCATTATAGTCCCAGATCTTCTGAACCTAGAGATGTGCATAGATATTTGCAGGCATAGATTTAAACTGTTAGGAAGTTCAGTGATACAGCCAGCCTTCTAAAAGCCAGCACATATTACATTATCGCATACACCAGTAACTGTCCTTAACTATGAGAGAACAAAAATATCATTAACAATCCCATACATATCAAAGAATCCTCAGTGCATCTCTGTGCATGTTGAAATGTGCACGAATACCTTGCAAATGCATGGTAAGCACTATCAGGACAAATCAATGTCACCCAACAGATGAACTAACTTTATACCTGTTTTCCTCTTTAGTCAATTCTATCTCATCATGGATATTCCACCTCCAAAAGTCCTACTTGCTACTCTAATTGCTGCCTTACATCCAGCAATATTACACAGCAATGACATTTCAAAGGTCTACTGACTTAAACAAATCATACAATTGTTGTTGTTGTGTCTTTTCGGCTTATCTCAGTTAGGGGTTGCCACAGCGGAACTCCGGTCCGCTAATGTTTGGTAGTGGATTTTTATGTGCTGAGTTACCAGTTCTGACGCATAACCTTCAACGAAGGCATGCCCATTCACGTATGCCTCCACACAGAAGATGCTCTAGCTGAGAATCGAATGGGACAACGTCTTGCTGTGAGGCGACAACGCTACCGTAGCACTACTACCGCGGGTGACCAAATCATACAATGGAACTCTTTGTAAATGTAAATTTGTATGATAATACTTTTTGGTTTATATTAGTAAGGTTTAGCTAATGACCTTTGGATGATACTGCCTCACAATGTTTATTGGACTACTGCTACTAAACTGACTATTTTACACATCCAGCTCTACCTTCAATAAGCTGTCAGTAAATCATGGACAACTTTGTGAACTGGCAAAATATGATCTTCTCCCCTCACAGGACAATTCTTATTACTACACACATTCATTGTTTTTGTTCATTTTATATTTTAATATCCTGACCAGGGATAAAACAAGGGTTAATGCTTCCTGCGATGGCTTGACTCCAGCACCAGGATTAGTTTCTCTACATTCTACTCAATGAGTGCCAAAACAGGTTCTAACTTCCTCAAAACAATGTCCTGAATGAAGTACATAATTCAAAAATGAATGAAAGAACTGACTAATTTAAATAACTGTGTAATGTATTGTTAAATAAAGGAAATCATAACACTTTCTGAGCTACTGACATTGTGACTTTTGTTTGTATGACTTTGTGTATGTGTGTGTGTGTGTGCGTGTGTGTGCATGTTTATGATTGGTAAACTTGGACTACTGCCTATTTAAAGGATTGTTTTCAGTTGAAGCCCAGGGATAAAAGCTCCAGTTGATAAATTTATGTAAAATAAAAGGTGTATACAATTAGAACAAAACAGTGCAGTTTTGTGTAAGAATGTGCAGAACATGACATTTTAAAACAACTTCATAATACTACCATGAAAATACTTAGTACTAGGTAATATAGTACAATAACAAGGCGTTACACATAGTAATTAAAACTAGCTCAGATGAAACAATAGGGTATAAATGGATAATCAGTGGCATCTGAAGTGAGCAGGAGAGTAAACGTAACACATAATTTGAAGGCAGGTGCCTTAGTAGATAAAGTGATCCCTCACTTACAAGACCAGGTGTTTAAAAATGTCAGTTTTCAGTCGGACTTCAGTCCTCTCAACCCTGTAGCGTAATAGGACAGCCATAAGCAATGCATTATGGTGTAAGGGAAAATCCCTGTAAGTGACATACTATTGTAGGCTGCTGCAAATACAAGGACAGTTCCTACTGTACAAAAGTTTATGGGCATTTCTCATTAACCAAGGAATTCTAAATAAATGCGTAATTCTTGAGAATGTGAACCATATGATTAGATAAAGATAATTCCCCTGATTACTGTGTTTCAAGAGTGAATTCCCCCTCCATGGTAGTTCAGTGGTTCATAGATAACTACCTAATGTTAGCAGGTACAAGAGGATAGCTCTCTTACATGGATGTGGGAGGGGTTTTTACCCTGAGTACTATCACAATGAATAAAACAGAAACACCAGTGATATGGCCTATAATGATAAGGCAAATATTCAAATGTGCCACATGCTACGCAGATCACTGCAGCTAGTTCATTGAAATTAAATCTATATACCCCATACATAACATCTCCCTTTTATAAATTAAAAAAAAAAAAATATATATATATATATATATATATATATATATATATATATATATACAGCTATACATGCATAAAATGGCATGCATTTGGTTACACTGGTTGGTTGTTCTCAGCAGATTTTCCAATCCATCTTTGACTGGAAAGCACCTATCTGCACTTCAGTGAGAGGATTGTGTTGACTGGACCCTATCTGGTAAAGGGTGGTCAGTGTAGGGCTTGGAATAAGCATTTTCATTTGTCCTTTTGAATCTTTTTAAAGTTTTTTCAAGTTTTTAGCTTCTGGTACTTGGTTCCTGCATTTGAGCAGGTTTCTGCTTGTTTGTAGCGAGCTGAACTGAGGTGAGTTACCAGCCACAACTTTGAGTTGAGATACCAGATGACTAGAGGCTTCTGAACTTCCAAAAACATAAGTTGCTTGTTTTTTACTTATTTATACTATTTATTGCACATTTTCTTGCCTGCCACCTACTTATATACTGTATTTATATACTGTGCACTAAACTACACTATTGTACTGTAATTGTCTGCATTACTTTGCCTGTTAAATCAAATTTTATTGCTATTTCCACTGTTTACAAAGCATTGTTTGCTATTTTCACTGTTTGTAAGTATTTACTGGTATTTTCACTGTTTTAAAACTATCTGCTTTTCCCACTAAGTAATGTTTAAATAACTGATCTGTTAACTATTTAAAACATTCTCTAGCACCTCCTTGCTGATTTTCTGCTGTTTTAAGCATTTTTTAGTGTTTCACTGCTATTTTTTCTGCTGTGATAAACATTTTCTAGTGTTTCCCCTTAAAACTAGAGTAGCTATTAGCTGTAGTATAGCCAGATACAGATTTGCTGCATCTAGGCTTGTTTGCAATGGTTGTTTGAGGATGTTTTCCAGGCCATCTTGGATTGCAAGGGACCTATCTGCACTTTAGTGAGGGGATTGTGTTGACTGGACCTTGTCTGGTAAAGGGATGTCAGTCTAGGGCTAGGAATAAGCATCCTCATTGGTCTTCTTGAATCTATTTAAAGTTTTTTCAGGTTTTTAGCTTCTGGTATTTAGGCCCTGTATTTCAGCAGGTTTCTGCTAGTTTGTACTGTATTGAACTGAGGTGGGCTTCCAGCCACAACTCTGAGCTAAGATACCAGATGACTAGGGGCTCTGAGCTTCCAAAAAAAAAAACATGAGTTGCCTGATTTTTGTTTGTTTGTTTTTGTGTTTATTTATACTATTTACTGCACATTTTTATTGCCTACCACCTACTTTTTTGCTGTATGTATATACTATGGACTAAACTACACTGTTGTACTGTGATTATCTGCATTACTATGCCTGTTAAATTGAGTTGTATTACTGTTTTCACTATTTACAAAGCTTTTTTGCTATTTACACTGTTTGTTAAGTATTTACTGGTATTTTCACTGATTTTTAAGTTATCTGTTCTGCTTGTTTTGGTTTTCCCACCAAGCAATGTTTATATAACTGTCCTGTTAGCTGTTAAAACATTCTTTAGAGCCTTCTTGCTGATTTTCTGCTGTTTTAATTTTATTTAGTGTTCCACTGTTATTTTTCTGCTGTGTTAAACATTCTCTAGTTACCTTAACACTTACCTAAACACCAGAGACCTCCAAAACACAAGACTACTACAGCTAACACAGTCCTCCCAGCACCCACAGCACATAGCAGCACCAGTGTCTCACCCACTGAGCCCATAAGACAAAACACTCAAAAAACACATTTTCTTGTCATTGGAGATTCATTAGTGAGAAACATGGATGTCCCACTTACCAGTTTAGACAAGGAAAGTCACAGTCAACTGCCTGTCCAGTGCTAGGATTCATCAGATCATGCATGCACTCAGGTCTCTCAGCAATAAGTGTCATTATGACTCTGTCGTAGTTCATGTTTGTGTAAAAGACCTGAGACATACCTCGTTGGACTATATGAAGAAAGACATGGTTGAGCTCTCTGAGTATGTGAATCAGCAGGTATGTCCCTAGCCTTGAGCTTCATACTACCCTCAGCTAGAATGATGCTGCAGCATAAACAAAAAAAAATATTGGTTTCAATAATTGGCTTAGTTTTTGGTGTCATTCAAAGGACATCCACTTCTGGTCAACCTGGGAAGCCATGGTTGACAAACCTCACTGCTTTGCCAGAGACTGTTTACAACTGGCACATCTAGGCTTTCATCTGCTGGAAAAGGCTTTTGCCTCCCCCATAGTGCCTTTTTTTAGGCAAGGTCTCAAAAACAGCATTACCAAAGTAAAATTAGCCAATCAGAACAAAATAAGGTCATGATGCTAAAACGTAGGAGCTTAAACCAAATACCACACTCCCTGGAAGCACTTCTATCACTAGAAGATGTAGATATCTGTGCAGTCTCAGAAACACGGTTCAAGGCTCAGAGAGCACTGTGGCCTTGCAAGGCTACAATGCCTTCCACACCTTTATACCATAAATGAATATGTTAAAACCAAAGGAAGCAGTGTTTCTGTCCACTGTATATTACAGATAAATTCACCTCCCTTCTGGTTAGACTGGACAACTCCATGGAGTTACTCCAAGTCCAGGTTACTATGGGTAAGACCCCCATTTAAGTCATAGCCAGTTATAGATCCCCCCCTCTGTGGGTCACAATGCCCATGAAGCCTACTTGACCAAACTGGAGATGGCCCAAATTTTACCAAACACTTTGGTTATGGGGGATTTCAATTATCCCACCATTAACAGGGAAATCATTTGAGGGGATCATTTGAGAGAAACATAGCAAGTACAGTCAGAGATAACCATAAGGCCTTTTACAGCTACATACATAGCCTAAAAGGTAGGATCCAAGCATGTGCAGAACTAGTGATCAACAGTATCACACACACTGATCCCACAGAGATAGTAAACCTGTTAGCTGATAGGTTTGGTGAAAATGTCACTCTGTTATCCCCTCCTAACTTATCACAAACCTTCCCCCAACCCCCCTGCCCACCCTACATATCTGAAGATCATGTCTTCAATGCCTTGTCCATGGCAAAAAACACAGCCTCTATAGGACCAGATGACATTCCAGGCTATCTTCTAAACAGACTAAACATGAACTAGTATCACCATTAAGTACCCTTTTCAGTCATAGCCTATCCACAGGCTTTGTTCCTATGAAATGGAGAACAGCAACAGTTATTCCCCTCCACAAAGGTAGCCTAGCAACAGACCCGGAGAATTACAGACCCATAAGCCTGACCAGTGTCATCTGTAAAGTGATGGAATGTATCATTATGGACCTCATAAATAAAGACACAGGTGACTTCCAAACCCTGAATTCTACCCAATTCAGCTTCATCAAGGGAAGATCTTGCCTGTTAAATCTGGTGGATATCTTTGAAAATATGACCAGGGCCATTGATAAGAACAAATCGTGTACACAGCATACCTGGACTTAGCAAAGGCTTTTGCCACAATCCCACATTCAGGCATTAACCAATAAACTTAGCAAACTGAATGTAAACCCCTTTATTGTAAGACAGTTGCCAACTGGCTCACAAACTGGGCACACACTATCAAAGTGGGTGACTCCATATCAACCAGCAGACCTGTTACCAGTAGGCTGCCACAGGAGTCAGTACTGCCCCCCCCCCTACTATTTGGTATATATTTTTCACAAGTTCAGGTCAAAATTAAGGGGTTGTGGCTGACCAAGTTTGCAGACGACTGTAAACTAGGTGCAATCATTGAATCCCCAAATAATGTCAGTATACTCCAGGAGGGTCTCACACAGACCAACAACTGGTGTATTAATCACATTCTCAAACTGAATGCAAAGAATTACATCATCATTCCCTTCAACACAAAACAATGTCCCATCACACTATCAAATCAACAACAATACCCTAAGTACCCACAAATTGGTAAGCAATCTGGACTCACAAGTTGACTTTGACCTTAACTTCGACCACCATGGGTCTACTATAGTAAGGAATACTTTCTACATAGCACACTTGATTAGTAAAGGCATCGCCTCAAGAGCAAAAGAGGTTATAACCCCTCTATACTCGACACTAATCTGACCTATAATTGAGTATAACTCACCGTTCAACCTGCACTGTAAAAAGCACCTGCAGCAACTGGTGAGACCTCAAAGGTTTCTAACATAGAAGATCAAGGGGCTCCACCATGTGCCTTACACAGACCGACTAAAGTCCCTGTCACTATACTCCATGTTGTATGGACTTCTTAGGGGAGACTTATGCCTGGCCTACAGAGCAATCCAGGACCCAAACCTAATGAACTTGCTGCATATCAGCAAATCAAACAGGACTAAGGCTACCCATTCCAGGAACCTAAATACGGCCTGTGACTTAAATAGGACATGCTTGAGGTACAGATTTATCTCCCAGCCACTGGTGCATCTTTGAAATAGGCTACCAATTCATGTGAAACAGAGCACCTTTATGACACTGGTCAAGAGGAACCTGGATGTGTAGATGGGGCACCATAAATTCTTATGAGGGATAGCACCCACAACTCTCCTGGACATGGGCAGTCATCAGTAAATACAATCTTGGGTATTGACTAACATTTTCAGGGTATTACATTGGGATAAAACAGCTAGGCTTAAAATGACATCCTGGTCAATAGTCTAGTAATCTCCTATGATCCTATGATTATGCTACATTGATAATTTTGAAAAAAACAATTAACACCACACTAGGCATGCCACAGGCTATTTACATCAAAATAATACATATGAATATAGTTTCATAGCTTCATAGGTATATACTAGGCTAACGACCACCAAGCCCTTTAAAAGCCTAGCTGTGCAATTCAACCCAATTGTGTCCCTTTGTATCATGGGTGTTTATTAGGATGGGTTGTTATTTAGAAAGTTTCTAAAGGTTATGGGGGGTATGTTAGTTTGGGCATTGCTGGCTGCCTCAGTCTCTCAGAGACATGGTGTCCAGACCCAGGGTGAATTTCCAATTTCCTATCCATTGGTCAAGATTATACTTAAATAGGATTAGGGATGGACTCTGCTTCAAATGAATGGAAAGCCTGCTCCAGAGCACGGGGATCCTCTGAGACACATATCTGTCTCACCAACATATCATATTTATGTCACAAGCAAAATTCAAATCCTTGGATCCAGTGGTTCTGATGCTGCTCATTTTGAGGATGTGCAAGAGGTCCATCAGAGCTGGATCTGACAATGCTATTTATGCCAGGCATAGATCACCTTTCAATAACCTGTAGGAAACAGAGTATAGAGACAGGGCTTTAAGGCAATCTATCTTAGACAATGTGTTTATATCTTGGATTCTCCTGGTAAGGAACCTTTGTGGACATTCCAACTGTTGCATATGTCTGATCAGGTATACATTGAAGGGGGAATTATACTCCATAATGAGCCTGATAAGTCCTAAATAAAGTGACACTATGATTTCCTTGGGCCTTTATACCATGCCCTTACTTATAAGTTGGGTGACATAGAATGATTTTCTTACTAACCTGGCCACGTATTGGTCAAAAGCCAGAGTACTGTCTACATGTGTTCCCAGATCTATGACTACTGTGTCAACCCTTAGGGGTGTCTTATTAATGGAGCAATAAGCTTGGGTGGCAGTTTGACAAAAAGGCTCTATAATGCATTTCTTGCCATTGAGTTTTAGTCCATGACTAGTACAAATCATTTGTCTGTGTTAAACCCTCTAATAAAATGTTTGTGTCATGGCGGATTCTATAATAGCTCCCAATTTGTAGTGACCTGTGAGCTTGGTCAGCCAAAGGCCCCTGAAATTAGCCTTTACCTCTGAGAAGTAGATGCCAAATAGGAATGGTCCTAGCATTAAGCTTTGCTGTACCCTGCAGGTGACAGATCTCTTAGTGAAGGTGGTATCAACAATCCTAACTAACTTGGTCCTGTCTGTGAGCCAGCTGGCAATCCAGATAGCTATGTAGGGGTTTATGCCTAGCTTCTCAACTATACTTGAGTGGATATTTGAAGCATTTTAGCTAAATGAACTTTTCAGTCATTAGAATCCTGATTAACACTTGAATATCCACACCTCTGTTTGGTATCCTTGGCTATCCTCTATATATGGGAAATTTAAAAATACTTTTTGCACTGCATATCTGACTTTATTTTTTGTGATAGTTCTTGCTAAATTACAGCTGTACTTGGAAACATGATTTGAGGAATGTACTTTACCATTTATATTTTCTTTTTACATGAGTATTTGCTGTGTTTCTTGTTGCTTATTTTCTGCAGAACTTCAGATTTGACATATTTACCTTGTGCAAACATCTTATGATTTTTCTCTAGATGATTTCTTTCTCTGCCTTGATGACCACTGACTATCCCCCTATCAGACTTGAGCCCATTCCCTTATGGAAGATGATTTTCCCCCAGATTCCATCAGGAGGGGTCTTCATCCATGCAGACATTGGGGACATCTTCTCAATGATAGCATTTGATATGAATATTATGAATAGCCCTAATCTGTCTCTCCCCTTGAGTGGTGACGTGGGCACCTACTTCACTGTAGGAACTACATATGCCCTTCTGGCAGTTTGTATTATGCTCCCTGCATGGGACTGTCAGAGGTTACCATCACTGGTTTGGGTGACCATGCCCACATCATCCCTACACCAACCCTTGGCCAGTGACTCTATTGCCTTCCAGCTGAGATTGTACTAAGAAGTGATGACAAGGCTGTCTGGAACCTACCTCCTCCACCAAGGATGGGTAGGCTCATCCTTTCAATCTGCTCCATTAGGCTGCTGAAACATTATTTTATCTTGGGTCACCTGGTTAATAGTTACTGCTTGTAAATACAATTTAAAAAGTATATTCTCTCATCAGTGTATATTCAGCACGTTTCTATATGCAACAGACTGTGAATGCAACTATAACCAGACTTTGATTTCAGCAGAATCCAGCCAGCAAGACTGAGTGTCTTAAGAAGACTTCAAATCCATCACAGTAAGCAGCACAATAGTAACTACAATAAAACATTTTCACTGCTTTATTCATCTGTACCACCAACATGATAGCCAGCTGTCTAGCTCAGGATGTTATTTTAACCCACAGTATGCCTGCAAAGCAAACACCAAAGTATAATAGTAACAAAAAACTTGACTAAGGCATAAATAAAGACATAAATCTGGTTTAACATTCATCACTATTGCATAGACTTTTATCATGGCTCTGTATAGCACTGAAACTGTGATTTTAAATGAGAAATTAAAACATCCTGAGTCAAGAACAGCAAAGTAAGATGAGGTTGTAATATACTAAGAGCAATTAGAGTGACCCAAAGTAAAGTTGCATGAACAAGCAGGTATATGGGAAGGGGATGAGACATGACACACTGCTTTAGTTTAAAGAGTAATCAAGACCTTAGCAATAGAGCCACGAAAACAGATTCACGTCTAGTAAGTTAAAAGGGAACTGTTAAGTGGAAACATGAGCTATGTGCTAGCATTTGGGTTTACTGGGATTAAAGAACATGTTAAAAACAGGCTGGACAAATGAAACTGCAATAAACAGCCACAGCTCATACTTTACATGGGGAGAATTTCCACTGATACAAATATCAAAATAAAAGTAATAGAACTTACTATAGCTGGCCTGTTTGAACACTAAAATAAAAGAATGTTAGGTCTCAGTGCAGTCTGCAGTAAAATTGTTTTAATATCAAAATTAGTTTTGTGGTTAAAACCTTTTACATATGTAGGGCATCTGAAAGGCATCATTAAAACATGTTTAAATTCTAAGTCAGAACTAAGGAAAAGTCACATTGAACTGAAAATTTGCTTATCTGCTCTTCTAATTCCTCTGGAAAAATGTTCAAGAAAAGTATGCTTCATACATGCTTGGAAAGTTTGCTGCCTAGTATGCATATGCTAACCACAGATACCACCAAGGAAAGTCATGGACACCTAGGTGTGAGCTAAGAAAAGGACAGCTTCCAGACAAGAAGACAGGCAAAGTATTTACAAAAAGCACAACAGGGAAAATGTGCATTAATGAATGGCAATGAACAATATAAATTATATAAGAAAATACCAAATTTAAGAATTTGTGAGAAACTACATACAAAAGTATTAAATTTAAGTCTAGTTAGTATATTAAAAACTATTTTAACACATGTAACAAATGTAGAACTCCAGGCACTTCTAGCAAAATGATACATCATAGTAAGTTAAAAGAACATAGTAGTTTGCTGAAATAGACAGTAGACATAGACATAGAAATGCCAGTGAGGAACTTATGAGTGTCCATCTAATCATCAAAGATTTCCTTAAAGGAAGTGAGGGTATCCCTCAGCTTTACATGTAATAGAATATTATTCCAGAGATAAATCTGCCTATCCAGTGTGCCTCTTTTGTTGTTTGATGGCGGTTTAAGTCTTTAGGTGCATATTTGTGGAGCCATTTGTTTATTTGTTTGTGAAAGTATAAGAGATTAGTGATGGCTGAGTCTTTTAATAGCACATAATGCTAGACATATATCATTGTGCAAGGAGTCTGTAACAGAAATAATGTGAGGATAAAGCTTTTAGCCTGTCTTGGTAGCTGAAAGTCTTTAATATGTTCATCTTTTTAGTTGAGAACCTCTAAGGTATTTCCTAGTTGTAGGATGTGTTTGTAGAGATACACACTAAAACAGACACTGCACTCCATAATTAGTCTGATTAGTTAGGGTGTAAATGGAGAGAGATAGCACTCCATAATGAGTCTGATCAGGTCAGGGTGTAGACAGAGAGACAATGTGCTCCATAATCAGTCTGATCAGGTCGGAGTGTAGACGGGGAGACACTGCACTCCATAATCAGTTGGTCACATTCGAAGTAACTATTACACCTGACCCCCCCCCCCACAACTCAGCAGCAACTAAACTAAAAAACTTCTCCAAAGCAGATTATAACCTGTTAAGGCATGGTATAAATAGCTTTATTGCACCTCCTCCTCCCTGAGATGGAACTGGCAACTATGCCAAGCTCTACACAAATGCTTTATACAAACACCTGTATGCATGTATTGACTAAGCCATATCTGATCGGACCAAAACAAACTCCTCAAAGAAGAGCAAACCTGTCTTGTGGACAACTGCCATTAACAGGCTTTACAATAAGAGGAAGAAATTACTGTCTAAGAGTAAGAGGGAGCAAGCCCTGCTAAACTGGAAACACTCCATCCTCAGCTTAAACAAGCAAATAAGACTTCTTGTGAAGTCCTCCAAAGGAAACTATGAGTCCAAATTAGCTTCCTCAACAAAGGACAGCCACAAGGCATTCTATAGTTACATCCATAACCTAAAAGATAAGGACTAGATTTATGCCGAGCTGGTAGTTAATGATACCACATATACTGAATCTGTGGACATAGCTAACCTGTTGGCTGACAGGTTCTGTGAAAACTTCACTCCCCTGTCCCCACCACATATACCCCATGACATCCCTACCACCTGTCCCCTACCTTGTATCTCTAAAGAGAAGGTTGTAAATGCCCTCTCTAAGGCCAAAAACACAGCACCTATGGGACCTGATAACATCCCAGACTTCGTCCTACATGGGGCTCCAACATGAATTATCAACACCACTGGGTATTCTTTTCAATCATAGTCTAAGCACTGACTTCTTACCAGCTGAATGGAAAACAGCCACTGTTATTCCCTTGCACAAAGGTGGTGCTTCAACTGACCCTGGGAACTATAGACCTATTAGCCTGAATAGCCTTATCTGCAAGATCATGGAATGAATCATCATGGACCTTATAAACAAAGATATAGGTAACCTCCAAACACTTGAGTACTCAGTTTTGATTCATCAAAGGAAAATCATGCCTGTTGAACCTGGTGGACTTTTTTGAGACAGTCGTCAAGTCCCTAGATGGAGGGACATCTATGCATACAGTCAACCTGGACTTAGCCAATGCATTTAACATTATCCCCCTCTCATTCGTCATTGACAAACTCATCCAACTAGGCAGCAACCCTTATATCATTAGATGGGTCACTAACTGGCTCACTGATAAAACTCATACAGTAAAAATAGGGGAATCCACCTCCAACAGCAGACCTATAACCAGTGGTGTTCCACAGGGATCATTCTTGGGACCTCTACTGTTTGGAATCTATTTCTACAAAGTACAAGCAAAAAAAAGGTCTGTGGCTGACAAAGTTTGCTGATGACTGCAAACCGAGAGTGGTCATAGAATCTCCAAATGATGTCAACATTTTACAAGAGGATGTTACACAAACAAATGATTGGTGCCAAAGTCATGACATTAAACTCAATGCAAAAATATGTATTATCATTCCTTTTGGTAAAAGCAATGTTCCTGCTAACTACCACATCAATAGCGGGTCTATATTAAATTCTCAAAAGCCGACAATGTCGAATCTGACACTGTCGACCCAAGAATAGAGAAAGTGCAGAACATCGAGCAGGTAAACGGAAATCTCTGTAAGTGGAAATTTCTGTTTACTGCAATGTAGTGCGGTCCAGGGGTGGCTCGTCCAATTGGACTGCCGGACTGCAGCCCTCCCACCTAGAAAAAAAAAAAAAAAAATCTGTAAAACAAAAAAACAAACAGAAGAAAAAATAGAATCACAAGTCCCAATCCTCTGCGCATGCGTGGACAACTCAGACTGCCTTTATCAGCAGTCCGGATATGGGTAAAGAGGTACCCAGCAATCATTGCTGTGAGATACCAGGAATCTGTGCGTTGATGACCGCACAGAACAGAGGAGCTCCGGACTGCTTCAGCCGCAGTCAGAACCAATGAGATGAGGAGGACTGAGCTGCTCTCGCGGGACTTTCAGTGCGCAGGCTTCAGGTAGGTGTTCGGATTGTGGGCTTGCTTTCGTGGATTACTGCTGGACTTGCTTCAGGCTTCACGTAGGTGTTCAGATTGTGGGCTTGCTTTCGTGGATTACTGCTGGACGTGCTTCATTCGCTGGAGTACTTCATGAAATCGGGTAGGTGTTCGTTATCACTGGCTGGGGCTTTTATAATACTGCTGAACAAAGGGTGGGATTGCTTTCATGACAAAGGGGTGTGTGTGTGTGTGTGTGTGTGTGTGTGTGTGTGTGTGTGTGTGTGTGTGTGTGTGTGTGTGTGTGTGTCTTACAAGTGAGTACATTGCTTCTGTAGAATTAGAATATCATGTTGTCTGTGAATGGTTCTGTTGCCGAGTTAAATCTGCATGTCTTGTGTGCATATATATCAGTTAGGTATGTCTTTCAATGGGTGTGCTCTATATCAGATTGCTATGACTGAAGAGTCAGTCAGTCTGCTACTCAAATATGTGATGCACACTCATTAATCCATAAACAATAAGTTCATAGTTTTGTATTTACTTTGTCTACCATGTCCTGGCTGATGAAAGCTAATCTGGTTGCTATGCTATCATTTGCTTTCGCTTATGCATGAAGTGCTCAGGGTCTAATCTTCCCAGTTTATGCGCTTTACTTATTTATTAGTCTGTGTGATTGTATTTGCTTTTGATTCTTTTAGTGGTAGGAAATCACAGCATATTTAAATGAATACACTTTACTAATTTTTCACAACTTAGTACAAAGTTAAGAGCGAGAAAAAGAGAAAGCAACGTTCATTTATTGTGTGGTTGTCATATCCATGTCTTATTATTTGAGGCTCTTTCTACAGTTACTACATTGACAAATGTGTGTGTATGCAATCAAGAAAGAAAGTCCAACCATTGAACTGTGCTTTATTTTAGTAACTTCTTGTTACCGGTACTGTAAATGAGGTCAATACTATACTGAGTCACTTATCAGATCAAGAAAATCAACTCACAAGGAAGGAAAATTAAGCTGTGGCTTTTCTCATTTGGGCTTTCCTTTATTCCAGATAGCTGACATCAATGACAGCATGGTATGTTACAGGCGTAAGCTTTTATTTGTGGCTTCAGCACCTTTGGTCCACTCTTGACTTTCAGTTACTGTGTGTATATCCTTTTATCATGTTCTATCTGTGTCTATATTGATTTTCTAGGGTTATTCTCTCTCTTTTCTTGAGCTCTGTGTATACGTTACATTTATCTTTATCTGTTTGGCCTAAGTCACGGATGAAAAGAGTCCATTAAGTACCATATCCTAGTTAAAAAAATAAATTAATTTAATTCAAGTCAGAATCTCACTGTTATAGTACTGATAATTCTAGAGGGCTTCAATCCTAAAACATTTTTGTTTCTCTAAATAGATTTCTGATTGCTATTTGTCTAATCAACATTATTCTATTTCTAAATTAAAATGTTTGAAAGAAAAGCTGCACATGCACTTATTTATTTCCTTTTGGAGGATAGTACTTTGTTTGTTTTTGATAATAGCGAGTGGTAATTCAGTCTATTTCACATTAATAGATTATGCTGTACCATCAAAAAGTGTTTTCCAGTTTTGGAATAACAGCCATTTTTACATTTTGCTGTCTCTGCATGATGAATATTTTGACATAAATTGATGGCCACCTATTTGTCTCGTAGACAGAGGCCTCTTTTTAAATTTTCCGAGGAGTCACAGTAATTTTGCAGAGAAACATAGCACTTCATAATTATGATTTATTTAGAGTATAGAGAACATGAATCCCAATCCTCTGTTTTAACTTAATTTCCTTTACATTTTGCATTAAATAAGCTGTGGTCTTTATTATTTTTTTCTACCTAGAAAAACTAATATGGGAACTGAAAAGCTAGCTCAATCTTTTTATCTGCTTTTTACATGTTTGTTAATATCATTGTCTGACATCTTGCAATGCCTATTATAAATGTCTACAATTAAATGAACTTTATGTAAGTATGTCACTAACACCAATGTTATACCCCGTTCAAAACAGAATTAAATATGTAATTGACACTACTGGAGACACTTTCTTCTGTACTAGTACCTAAATTCAAGAAATGCATCTATTTCTTATCAGTAGAGGACAACTAGAACTCGGACTAGCAGCCCATTGCATAATGTAGTGACTGCCGCATCCAAAACAGCATTAGAAGTAATGAGAGGTGGCGAGACAAAATAAAGGAAGCAGTTTCTTTTTAAAAGATACACACATGTCTATGCATATTATATATACATATATATATATATATATATATATATATATATATATATAGAGAGAGAGAGATTTAAAAAACACTGCACTTAGCATTCTACATGAACTTTTGTCATATGACACCCTCTGAGAAAATATAGGCACATGCACTGTACCGTAGTGCCACATGTGCTATTCCCAAGGAAGCCATCAGTTCAGGTCTCCCACATGTCTTTTTCAGAACTATAATAATAGTAGTCAACAAGCATTTGTGCTCTTTTATATAAGATTGCAATAGCCACATTTTACCTGTTAAGTAGCATCATGTTTATAACAATCACACAGAAATGCGGCAGACAGGATGCATGTACTAGTCACAGCATGCACATAGAGCAAAGGCCGATGGTACATTTGTCACATGCCCAACACTTATGGCTGGGTAGTGTGTTGTAATCCATTAACCTTTTGCAATGCCATGTGTCAGCCTATTGCAAAAATTGCATTGAACTTCACTTACTTCCTGGCAGACAGGGAATGATGTTGTAGCATGGCAGCAATATTGATCTGTCAGTCACAAATTATCACAGTGCATTCCAGGAGGTTTAACTATAGGAGCTCAACATCTATCTGGTTTGGGTGACTATTCCTCCTTTTCTGGGATGAAGAAATGGTATGAAATGCTGATAGTACTATGTGATCGACAATTCCAAACCTATGAGGCAGATATAGATACATCAGTATAGGTTTTCTTCCCAGATCTGCAAATCTAAGAGTCATAGCCATCTCATAAAGTTGATCCTCACTGGACAAGCACTGCCCAAACACTGCCATTCTAAAGTTGGGAACATGTCCCAGAATCATAGGCATGTGCTTCAGCATATTAATGGTGTTCATACCTAGGAGTCTCTCCAGTAGGCTAGCATGTTATTACAGGTTGTATGTGCCTATTGGGTGCAAGTAGAATGATAAATCTACCTTGGTAAAAATACCAGGTTTACCTTTGAGTCACTTTTACAGTGATATCAGTACAATATGAGGTCACAATATTCACTCCTACTGACCTTTATTTATCTCTATGCTGTAGATTACTACAGCTTGAGTTATAACTACATCCTAAGCGGCTGTGATAGTAGCCTCGCTTTTCTGTTACACCAGGGGTCTGATCCTACATTGGTTCATTGATGTAAGTTTTATTACAATGTAATATATAGAGTCATCAATCACAGCTATATCAATAATTAAAATAATGCAAAAATTGCTTTTTTTTCCTGCAGGAACTAAGCCCTCTGCACCCCAAGGGGTTTAGTCCCCCCACATACTTTAATATGTCTATACTAATTATGAGATTGCACAACAGGTAAAGAACATACTTCTTTATCCCACTTTTTCCCAATCTCACAAAATGCCACAGTGAAGAATCTACAATAACTATCTATGGGTAAAGTAGAAAAAAGAAAAAGAAAAAAAATCACTATTTTTTTTTACAGACTGCAAGAATCCTACACCACCACACACCTGAATCTCTAAATATACAAACACCAGTATTATGCAATAGAAACCTCCTTACCTCATTGTTCTAAATCTTAATAAATAACTGACTCCAGATCTGGTGAAATTGGCATTTGGTAAAACGTACCACATGAACATACAAAATGAATCAAGGATCAACAAAACCACAACCAATAAAGTAAAGGGCACCCTATAGCTATATGCAGAGACATAGCTTCAGTGGTGCAAAGGCAGCTGCTGGGTGAAAGGGTTAGGAGCTGACAGAGGCTGATGACTTAAGAGTACAGCACTAACCAACTGACAGAGGATAATCACGCAGGAGTACAGCAATAATGTTTATTGTCAGTAGGGAAGTGAATGTCGGTATTGCTTTTGCAGTCAGGGTGAAGGGTTTCATTGCTTCACGTGTGGTATAAGTTGTAGCAAGCTACTTGGTACAAATGTAGAAAACAGTTTGCTCAAGTTTTAAAAGAAGAAAAGAAGTTTATTTTAGAAATACAGATCAGGGGACAGAACAGGGCACCAAAATGGTTAGCTACAGCTCTGACTTCATGTGCACTGGTGCCATTTCTGAAAGCAGCATCATGTCTACCAACTACACAAACATCACACTGCAGTCACCTCATATCATAATAATATTAATAAAATCCTCAGCAAATTCACTGTATATGTTGACGGCTGTTGTTACATATGCCTGTAGCTCAGAACTATTAACTATTAAGTCTTCAATGTCATCATTACAAAACTAGAAGCCTCCTGAAAATATGTCACAATTGCTAGAATAGTTGTTTCTCCCAAAAACACTAGAATCCTATCAGTGGTGAGGGTTACTTATGATCATTCGGTAATGCTGCTATATGAACCACTGTCCACTGAATCCTACAATGGATAGGTGCCTTCAACAGACACATCTGTTACATATGTGAGCTAGTAGAACTGTGATCTAACAAGCATATATAATAACACACCAGGAAAGCAAAGCAAGTGATTGAAAGACAGAAAAGAAACCGAGATAGAGATAGATATCAAAATAAAGATAGAGACTGAGATAAAGGCAGAGACAGAGCTATAACCTTGGTTAGGGTTCTGTGTAACAGTCACAGAAAAATACAAGACAATGCATGTTCACATGCGCACATTGTGGTGTGTACAGTTTTAAAACGTGCAGACCAGGTAAAGAACATTGCATAGTAAAGTTGTATAATACATTCCTTTGCAAATGTAACAAAGTCAGACTGAGTACAGTGAGCTTGGCTATAGCGTATTTTACTTGTCATCATGCAGCATACTAACAATTTCATGGATATGACTATGAAAGCGTCTTGATATATTGTACTCTGCACTGCCCTGTAAAGGCTGGTGCTCATGACTAGATGACCAACAATGCAGACCATGCTCTTGCAGATGGAAATGTGTGTGTGAAATGCCCCAGTTACTATATACTGGTGGCTAGAAAGAACAAATGGTGGTGGGTAGAGATACTCAGGCTTGAACCCTGTACCTTGTATGCAGGTGTTAAGGACCTGAATTCCCTACCCACCACCGTTTGTAAAAAAAAAAAAAAGTGCAGACTTTTGCCTCATATTTGATCTGATCTGTTCCTCATAATATCTGTGGTTTCTAAATGCTGCAATGCTTGATATTTGATGGTGCAGTGGTGCCATTGTTGCCTCACAACTGCAGGTTATTAGGTTTGATTCTTGGCTGGGGTGCCTTCTGTGTGGGGTCTGCATCTTCTCCCTGCATTTGTGTGGGTTTGCTTTTGTGTCCTCCCATGTGACAAAGATATGTCTGCATTATTTCTTCCTGTGCCTCTGCTGAAAAATGTTTTTTTGTTCCATGTCAGACTGTCCTGATTAACAAATGTTAAATAAAATTGGCAGGCATTTGAATTTCAGACTTCAGGTTTCTGAATGCTGAATTCTTTACATATTTGATGGTGCAGTGGTAGCATTGTTGCCTCACAGCTCTAGGTTTTCTGGTTTGATTCTTGACTGTGGTGCCTTCTGTGTGGAGTCTGCATCTCATCCCTGTGTTTGTGTGGATTTTCTCTGGTGTCCTGCCATTTTACAAAGACATGTGTCTGCAGTATTTTTCTAAGTTTATAAGATGAATATTTGAAATTTGTCCTTATTTTTGGGACTGTATTACACCATTATTGGCTTTGTCCAGGTTTTATGTTCTAAGGTTGACAGCTATGACAAGAACTGAATTCACTGAATATGTTTGAGGGCTGTATTCTCTCATTACTGGGTTTGTCCAGGTGTTTAGTGCTAAGAGGTTGACAGCTATGGTGAGAACTGAATTCATTAAATGATAGCCATTTAAGTTTCAGTCTTCCTCTCTTTCACAAAGCAGCTGATTTGGCATAGTGGTATGTTGCTCTGGCTGTTTTGCACAGGGACCTTGGCAGTAAAATGTATGGTGGTAACACAGCATTTTATTCTAGCAACTTTCCAAGATTATACAAGCAATGTTTAATGTGTCTCTGTTTTTTTTGGCCTTTTGACCCCCCCCCCCCAATAAATTTGGCTTTTTCCAGATTTCTTGTGTTGCGAAGTTAAGATGCAGTTGAGTATTGAGTAGATTGTACAAGGAGCTGTGAGCTGCAGGGGAAGAGAAGTTTAGTGCTGCTTATGTCAGCTTGCATTGTTAATAGCACAACAGGTTGTGTACTTGCTTTTGATGCAGAAGGTTGTTGGTTCTACTCCCACAAGGGATGAATGCTGCCGTACTGTAAAAGGTAAGATACTAACTATGAGCCTGTTATTAGTTTGCCATCCATTTCCTATTGCAATATTACTAGCTTATCATTTTTAATGTAATATAGGCAATTTATTCCTCAGGGGCATCAGACACTTTATTTTTCGATGAATCCATGAAATATAAAGGTGTTTGCTAGCAGCAACCTCTTCATTAGTTACAGATTTATTTAATGTGGAATTATTTAGATGACTTTTTTACTTCTTCAGAGATTGTGCATGTTTACTGATAATGGTGGACTGTAGAATTGTGCATATTTACTGATAATGGTAGACTGTAGAATTGTGAATATTTACTGATAATGGTGGACTGTAGAAGTTTGAGTAGACTTATGATGGAAATGTTCTAAACTGGACAGTTTTGTCATTATTGGTGCATGCATTTTGTTTCATTGTTTACTGGAAAGATGTTCTGAATTGGGCAGTTTTGTCATTATTGGTGCATGCGTTTTGTTTCATTGTTTATTGGAAAAATGTTAAAAACAATAGGAAGGTGTATCAAAGAGCACATGTATGTTTCATATGCAAGGGGCCTATGATTTGAAAACAGCCCAAAATTAATCTTTATCTGCCACTGGTAAAATGTATTTTCTTTGAATATGGGTTTCAATGCTGTTTCAATGAATGTGAGTTTCAAGGACAGAGAAGTTTTAATGCTAAGTTTGTTTAGCAGATGTCTTGGTGATTGTGCTGTAAAATGCAAAATAAAACTTTCAAATGAAGTCCAAATCATCATAGAAGTAAATCAGTATGCACATTAGTGTTTATGGTAAATGGAGTGAAATAGCCAAGTAATGGATCATTGGAATGGCTGCAGGGGGAGGCTCCATTCGACCATGATTTTGTGAGGGGGGAAGGGCGGCAAACTTAAAGACAGCCCCGGCTGAACTATACCTGCCAACTGTCCAGATTTTCAAAAAATGAATAGATTTTTGCTTCTTGTTTTTGATTTGTTCCTCATAAAATTTGTGGTTTTCTGGCAAATCATTTAGGAATTAAGTCACTAAATAATGACACACTGAGTTTCAGACTTCATAACCTTCAGAAAAATGCATGCTAAAGTAAGACCTGTTGCTCTATCAACTGTCTCAGTTTATACAAGAGCAATTTTTAGTACTGTTTATATGTTCCCCCAATATATTTGGCCTTGTCCAGATTTATTGCATTAACAGGTTGAGAGGTACATGCAAATAAATTGCTTTATAGAATTAGGCATAGCCAAACCTCTCAAGTGTCCCTGATTTTGGCTCAAAATGTTGCTCTTCCCCCTAATAATCCCTCTGCAAAACAGCAATTTTGCAAGAAAACATGGAGGGTTTACAATTAAGAAATAACTGTAAGAATCAGTTATAGATTACTTTTATTTCAGAAATGCATGTAGATTCTTTTATTTTGTCAGCTGCTCAAATTAGCAGTACTAATATTAAAGTGTCCCTGCTTTGACAGGTTCCCAGCTGTATTGTGTGGCTGCTCAGATTAGCAGTACTAATATTAAAGTGTCCCTTCTTTGACAGGTTCCCAGCTGTATTGTGTAGCTATTTTATATTTTTGCATCACATTTTTGGTCCATTTTCATAAAATTGTGTTTTTTTGGCAAATTTGTGACAAATCATTAAAGACTGAAGTTAGAAAATAATGACAGGCATTTGAGTTTCAGATTTCATACTCTTCAGAAAATTCATACTAATGCAAGACCTGTTCTATTATCTTTCTAAGTTTATAAAAGCAATATTAAAAAATTGTCCTTATTTTTGGGCCTTTGTCCCACTTCTTTGTATGGCTTTGTCCAGATTTCTTGCTCTGAGGTTGAGAGGTATGACAAATGTGTCAGGGCCATCACAGTCAGCCAGAGACATTTCAAATTGTGACATACTTGTTGCACCCCACTCCCCCATGTAGTGACTCTGGATGTGTCGAAGCAAGGCAAGGAGTAGTTATGCAGTGTAAATGTGCAGAGTATCCCCCTCTCCAAGGTAGACCAAGTACTAGAGTGGCTTTTCATCTGTCCTTGATTTTTGCAGAATGGTCTGGTTTCTGTCATATTTTTGTACTGTTGATTTATGCTTATTACTCAAAGTGCCTGTTGCTCTGTGTTTAAGTAGCAATACTTTAATGAACATCAGGTAAGCTTGGCTGAGATTGTAAGATGCAAGTAAGCTTTAATAAGCATACTGTTAAAGAATTGCCAACATTGAAAGCCTTTCTGTTGTTGCCATGTAGAGAATAATTAACTGGATAATGTAAAAGCCTTGGGTATTGAAATGCGTATGACAGTATTTATAATAAAGGACAGGTTACATTATTTTAAGAAGCTCATTACACTTGGAGACTTCCAGTCATCTTTGCAGGCTTTACCCATAAGCTAAACAGAATGCCAGTCGTGTGGTTCATAACCTGTACAGTAATCCTTTTAAGCAATGTATCTTGAGCTTATTTCTTGTTTGCTTTTCATTTTTTACTTTGATCATGTTTTCCTCATGAAACAAGTAGATAGTTGTCAGGCAGCAGGTATTTTTTTGGATAAGAAACATTTTTACAAGTGGGGGCATCAGAGATTTCTACTTTCAGCATGTTACTTGGTACTTTAATAAAGCTGAATATAAATTATAATTAGAACTGCAGAGCAAGAAGTCGTTTGAGTTGAGTGCTGCTTGTTTTTCCTATACTTGATTTTGACTGGCATTCCATTAATGTATTTAAAAAGTAATTTATTTTTTCATGCCTCACAACCTTTTTGTTTCCATCTAGATATTAAGTAAGCTGTCATGCAGCCAATGCACTGAAATATTTTTATTCTTCTACACTTCATTTTGCCTTTATTGGACTCTCATAATGACGGTTTGGCACCCAGGGCAGTGTATTTAGTTAGTTTTTGTGGTTTTGAGCATGGCCCCTCCCCTTTCTGGTTGTCCATGCCCCTTTCCATTGACCCCACCCATTCAGCTGTCTCCTGCAGCTCCCCTTTGATTTGAAGTCACCAGCCACCACTGATGCGGTCTCAGAGTTGGTATATATTTAAGTAGCGGGAGGTGTGGGGGGGCACAGGGGGGCTTGCCCCCCCTGCCTACACTCTTTAAGTTTTTTTGTTTTGTTTTTATTTTTTTTACAAGCATTTGATATTTTAACAGTTCAATCACTAAAGGTTGACCTTTAGTGGTTTGAACTGTTAAATGTTTGATGTTCTAATATAGACCCTCAATAGCAACACTTAAGTACACACTCAGTGGTGAGAAACATGGCTGACAGCAACCTTTTCTTTGGCCACCATGTCTTCACAGTGGTAAGAAAGCATTCTATATTGCTCATCTCATATGTAAGGGCATTGCTGCTCATCTGGTCAGGATAAAACAGGCGAAGCAGCTTTATTACACACAAACACAACAGAAATGAGGCTTTGTAACTTAAACTTAAATAGACTTATAAATAGACTGACTACCACACTCATACATTTTAGCACTCTGGCTGTTCTATCAAAATGGCACTGCTGCCTGCACGTGCTCAGTATTTATACGCACGTGTTTACATCTGGAAATGCTCCTTAAAGGTACATATATACATTCTGATTTACATCTTCCCTCTTTGAGAAATAGTCCATATATGAAATAACAGTATTCAATAACATGCAATTTACAGAAATGATCTTTTGACATGCAATTATACAGAACTAATTATCTGACATGCAATTATACAAAATCAGACACATATAAAATAACTATGTCCAAGTTGTTGTGTATTTTACGCTAGGTCTAGAAATACGACCTGACCATGTAACATAAAAGTCAGAACTGGATCTAGCAACGTGGACTGTCTTCTAGGAATGTTCAGTTTTGGGGACAACTGGGACATCATCAGGAATGGGAATGGATACTGCAACATGTTCTTCGGTATGAACATTGTCTGGGTTTCTTTGAGATCTAGAGTCTGTATCACAGGTACAATGGTGTGATATCATTTCTGATACAGGAAGAAGATGTATGCTGTTTCTCCTGTACTCTATACCCTCAGATTCCACTAAGTAGGATCTCAGCTCAGTACATATACTTCACACTTCATCAGTTCTATCAAAGCCTTTCGCTTTTTGCATCCTCAATGTCTGTCCTTTTAACAGATGAAGAAATCTGCCCATTTTATCCTAGCTGGACTTCTGAGAAGAACACTTCTTAAAAAGTTGGGCTTTGATTGCTCTGTTGTTTTTAGCATTAGGCACCAACAAACCAGAACTAATACACAAGGTTGTTCTGGTTTACCTATAAAGAAATCTCTGAGTTGGTGAGTCAAGTAGATTGTCACGGGTTATATTTCTGAGATTAAATAAATTCAAGAAGATATTGGTATTATCACGCTTTGCCCTCTCTAGTAATTGCTTTGCAGTCTGTACTGCACATTCAGCAAGGCCATTTGACTGTGGGTATTAAGGACTGCTAGTAACATGAATAAATTCCCACTCTTTTGCAAATCTCTGAAACAATTGACTGGTAAACTGGGTACCGTTGTCAGAAATAACTTTGTGTGGACTACCATGGACTGAGAAATAACGTTTCATCTTAGTAATAACAGCAGTGTACATCAGGTTAGGTAGCAAATCAATCTCAAACCAGTTTGAATAAGAGTCTACCAACACTAAGTAATGCTGACTGTTCCATTCAAATATGTCAGTTGCTACTGTTGACCAAGGTAGTTCAGGAATTTGGTATTTTTGTATTCATATTGTAAGGAAGTAGGAACAACAACTTTTGGATCTTTGAAAATGATACCATCTTCCATCAGCATCTCATCTCTGTATGGAAAGTAAGGTTCTACTACTGGCTGTACACAAGATTGCTTTGATGGCCATCTTATATTGAAGAAGTGGTTGAGCTTTTGCAAAACTTGATCAGTCTTTGTATGACTCATCAAGTTTTGTTGTAGAAAAATGACACACTTCCATGGCATCAAGTTGTTCCGTGATATTTCTGGGCAATCTGGATAAGGCATCAGTCAGATAATGAAGTTTATCTTTTGTATAGACTATTGAGCATCATTCTTTGTAATCTTGCTAGAGCGGAATGCATAGGCTTCTTTAAAATAATAACTAGAGATTGACGGTCAGTTTCTACCTAGATTGCTTGGCCATAAATATAATCATGGAACTTCAAACATGTGAACACAATTGCCAAAAGTTCCTTCTCAATTTGAGCATACTGCATTTCAGTTTGGGTATAAGTTCTAGATACATAGGCAACAGGTCTGCCCTCTTGAAAATAACTGCATCAAGACTGAACTTTGACGCATCACAGGAAAGAACTACTAGTTTGTGGACATCATAGTATCTCACTGTAGGTAGGTTAGCAATTTGCTGTTTGAGGTTATCAAATGCTCTTTGGCGATTTCTAACCATGATCATGCAACATTTTTGCATGTCAGCTCTCTAAAAGGTGCTGATAACTCACTAAAGTCAGGGATAGATTTGCTCAAATAGTTAACCATACCAAGAAAACGCTGTAAGGCTTGGACATTGTCTGGAGCTGGCATCTCAAGAATGGCTACTTGTTTAGAAGAATCTGGTTGTAAGCCTGTACTGGTAAATAAATTGCCTACATAAGTAACTTCTGGTAATCTGAATTTGTACTTCAGAGGATTGAGCTTTTAATTCACTTCACACGTTCTGTCTAGATCTTTCCTGAGGTTTCTGTCATGCTCTGCTTCACCATTACCTCCAACTAGTAAATCATCAACTATTATTGCACATGGATAGCCTGAAAATATTTGCTCCATTGCATGCCAAAAGAGTTCACTGGCAGAATTTATTCCAAAAGGCATCCTGAGGAATTTGTATCTACCCAATGGGGCACTGAATGTAGTCAATAGTGAAGATTTGCAATCAAGCATCACTTGCCAAAATTAACTCTTTACATCTAAGACAGAAAAAAAATGTGGTATTTGGCACCAGGATTGTAATTTCCTTGACTGAACGCATAGGATGATGAGGTCTTTTTAATGCCTTGTTCAAGTCTCTTTGGTCAATGCATATTCTTAAGTTCATCTGAATTTTTCGTATGACCAGCTACCATGGAAGACACCCACTCAGTTGGTTCTGTGACTGGACAAATCACACTTTGCTGCATCATTTTGTCTAACTGGACCATGACTTTGTCCTGCATAGCTATCAGAACTCTTCTTGCTAGTCTGACCACTGGACTGACCTCTGAGTCTACTTTCATGGAGTACACAACTGGAAGTTTGCCTAACATGTCATCGAACACATGAGAATACTCTGAGAAAATACTATCACTGAAGCTGGAACTGGGACATGTGCTTACATGATGGACCTCTTTGGTAAAAGAAAGCAGTTTCATTCTCAAACTGTCTCTGAGACCTCATAATGACTGCACAGGTTTTTGGAATACATAAAATTGCAAGCTGTAACTGTTCCTAGACAAATAGCATAAAAGCACTACTAAGCCTTCGGCTTGAATCTCTTCTCCTCCATAAGCAACAAGCTTTGCACAACTGCCCAAATTAAGTTGCTCACCAACTCTCACTTTAGCAAATGTTTCTGCTGATATCACATCACACTTTGAATCAATGTCTGCTTTGAGCTCTGTGGATATACTATTGATCAGGATAGTACAAAATGTTTAATTCTTTGCCAACAAATCTACTGCATTAACCTTTTCATCGACCACTGATACACTGTATACATAGAAAGTAGGGTTGTAGCTTTCTATATCATAAACATGCTTTTCTGAGTGAGCTTTCTTAATAACTGAATGAGACTAACTTGATTTACAAAAGTTTTGAAAATGGTTCCATTTTTTACACCTGTGGCATTGCTGACCAAATGCTAAGCACTTCTCTCTTTTAGACTCATGATTGGCTCCACAATTGCGACTTGACTTGGGTTTTGGTGACTCACTCTTATTCTGAACTGAGCATGCATGTTTCACTAAGCTAGTCTTGGAAATTGCTATAAAGCTACGGGTTTTCCTTGCCAAACCTGCAGGGGCTACTGGTGCCATGTGCTTAGGCCTGTTTCTGCTTGCCACGTGTTGCATGCTGTCTACATTTGTTTTAGAGGCTGCTGAAACCATGCTCTCATCACTTGCAAGCATGTTTGTATGTTTTTCTGTGAGCTCATGAATTTGACAAATCTCTATGGCTTCGCTTAACGTTAACTCCTTGTCATGAAACAAAATCTTTCTCATTGCAACACTAACACCACACACAAGCCTGTCTTTTATTAACTCATCTTTCAAGTCACCAAATCTGCACGTTTTAGCCTTGTTTCTCAAGTCAGTGATATAAGTTGCAAATGTTTCACCTGGCTTTTGGTCTCATATATAAAATAACTGCCTTTCTAATGTAACATTTGTCTGGGGCTTACACATTTTTCTAAATTTGCATTTTAAGCACTCAGGGTCTTCCCTTGATTCAGCCGGTACCACAATATGATGGTTTGCCCCTTCTCCTGGATATATTTCTGGTGCATACTCAAATGAATGCTCTCTTTCAATAGTTTCTGACCCAGCTAAGTTAAGCAAAATGAATGCCCTTGTCCATGCACCTTCGTCAGAAAAAGTTGCTTGTATGAAAATATCATATTCCTGCTTGAATACTCTTCAATTCTCTGCTAAATTATGAAAAAATACAAGTGGACTTGGTCTGCGAAATGTCTCTGCGATATCAACACCCAGTAGTGAAGGTGCTTGAAATCATGTACGAACATAAACACAAATATATATGCCAGAATTTTATGCCAGTCCATGTAATTATGCCCAGCAGTACAACAAGCTTTTTGAAAATAACTGCACTTTGCCAAATAAGTCTCTGTAGCACAAGAATACTTTGAAATCACTGTTCTCTGTGAAACCGCTCCTTATCAGTGTAAGAAATATTTCAAAATGACTGTACTTTTTGAATAAACTCTACACAACAGAAAAAGCTCAGAGTAAGAACTACTTTAAAATGAAAGCACTTTGCAAATAAACTGTGCACAGCACAAGAATCTTTCAAAATGGCTGTACTTTGTGAAATAATCTGCACAATGTAAGAAACACTCTGAAATGGTGGCTTTCTATGAATGAATGCACACAGCACAAGAAACTTTTCGAAATGGCTGTACTTTGACTGCACTTTGCAATATAACTGTACTTTGCACACAGCAAACTCTTTGAAATAATTTCACCATAATAAAGCACACACTTTGCACACTCTGAGATACTTCGAACAACTCTAGTTATGCTTTGAATGGCTTCAGTCAATGCAAAATAGTAGTTTTTGCCCAAACACAGTCTTTTACTAAATAGCATGCAGTCACCTTGCTCTTTAAGCTTATTTTGCCCCTTTATTGTACTTTTTAATCTCTTATCATGCTCATTATACTTTTCTTGTGCCTGTTTTACTTTAAACATGCTTGGTATGCAAACCAAAGATAATTCTGAGCCCCATATAAATAGTTCTGCTAGTTTTATCAAATGTCATGGCTTTGACCATTTTATTTAATTAATAAGGTGGTTTGTGCCTTTTATTTGCTTAATAATACATTTTTGTGCTACTCGTTTGATTAAGAAGGAGTTTTGTGCTTTATAAATGTGCCATTTCATTTTCTTTGCCAAATAAATCATTTGTGCATTTTTCTTTACCTTTAGCTCATTCTGACCCTTTTTATTTATCTGTGCTCCATTTCACTCAACCTGCTTAGTCTGCCTTCACCTTCAACTCTGCACCTCGGCTCGAAGAAGTAGCTCTTCTAATCCCAGTTCTGATACCATGTCACTCATCTGGTCAGGATAAAAGAGAGAAACATTAGTTGGTTTTGTTCAAGCAGCTTTATTACCACAAACACATCAGAAATGAGGCTTTGTAACTTAAACTTAAATAAACATATAAACAGACTGACTACCACACTGATAAATGGTAACACTCTGGCTGTTTTCTCAAAATGGCAATGCTGCCTGAACTTGCTCAGTATTTATATGCATGTGCTACATCTGGAAATGCTTCTTAAAGGTGCATACACATGCTCTGATCTACAGGCATTGCCTCCAGAAAAAAAGAAGTTATAAACTCCCTGTGCTCTTCCCTCATTAGGCCAGTAATTGAATACAATGCCCCTTTTGCTATGTACCTTTCCAAGCACCTGCAGCAATTGGAGAAACCACAAAGGTTTCTCACAATGAAAATTCAAGGTCTTCAACATCTGTCCTATGTGGATCATCTGAAACCACTTTCACTTTATTCTGTTTCATACTCAGAGGAGATCTCTGCCTTGCATACAAATCAGTCTCTGACCCTGCTTTATTGAAATGCTGCATATCCATAAGTCAAATGGTACATGGGTTACTCACCCTGAAGATGTTAACCTGGTATGTGACATTAATAAAACCTGCTGGAGGGAGATTTGTCTCCCAGAGGTGACCACACCTTTGGAACAGACTCCCACGTTATGTCAAACAGAGTACCACTTTGGTCCTCTTCATACGCAATCCAGATGGTTGGATGGGTGACCATAAATTCGGGGGTTTCACCAATGTCCCTCTTGGACAGGGGCACTAGGTGATGATCATGGAAGTAAGGGTAAGAACTTGGCTAGGCTTGTAAGGGCCCTAAGGCCATTAGCCTGGTAACTTCCTATGATCCTATGATGAAGTTAGAGTGTAGACAGAGACACATTGCACTCCATAATTAGTCTGATCAAGTCAGGGTGTAGATAGAGAGACATTCCACTCCATAATGAGTCTGATCAGGTCAGAGTGTAGACTGAGAGACGTTTCCCTCCATTATGAGTCTAATCAGGTCAAGGTGTGGAAGGAGAGACATTGCACTGCATAATCAGTCTGATCAGATCAGGGTGCAGACAGAGAGATTGCCCTCCATAATCAGTCTGAACAGGTCAGAATGTTTACGTAGAGATATTGCACTCCATAATCAGTCTGATCAAGTCAGGGTGTAGACGGAGAACATTGCACTCCATAATCAGTCTGATTAGGTCAGGGTGTAGATGGACAGACACTGCACTCCATAATCAGTCCAATCAGGTCAGGGTGTAGACGGAGAGATGGTGCACTCTATAATCAGTCTGCTCAGGTCAGGGTGTAGACAGAGAGACATTGCACTCCACAATTAGTATATACATATACATATGGATATCATTATACAGATATTTATATATATATATATATATATATATATATATATAGATATATAGATATATATATATATATATATATATATATATATATATATATATATATATATATATATATATAAAGTCTCGAAATACTGAAATCCCAAAATTCAGTATTTCAAAATTACATAGCCGAAAACCCAAGCACAACTCACAATTCTGAAAATACAAAACTGCGAAATTCAAAATGCCGAAACTACACTACACATACAGTACACAGATAAACAAACACAAAACTCCCCACAAACAAATAAATGCATCTACACTATAGATAAGCAGGGAGGCATGTCCCCCTGCACTCCCCACACCCCCCCATGTTTATATTCTAACTCCGAGGTAGCACAATCAGAAACACAAACGAAACTCACACACACACATCTTACAGTCCCTCACACACACACATCACAGTCACAACACACACTTACACACACTAAAGCCCCTAACCAGCACATTTACACACACAAACTTACCTAAATTCAGCCAATACATCCACACACCTCACCAGTGGAAGCAGAAATTCAACATCTCCGTGCTTCGCGATTTTGAATTTCGCCCTTCTGCCAGTTTCATAACTTTGAGTTTTCGGCTATGTAATTTTGAAATACTGAATTTCGGGATTTCAGCATTTTGAAATTACATAGTGGACCCATAGATATATATATATATATATATATATATATATATATATATATATATATATATATATATATATTCACTTCAGAAGCTCGAAATACTGAAATCTCGAATTTCAGTATCTCGAGCCCAAGAAGTTGAATCCACAAAACATCAAAAAATGAAAACCACGGAATTCAAAACCTCGAATACCGGAGCTTTTGAATTTTGCAGTTTTACTACATGCACAAACACACACACACACACACACCATCCACCACACAAACACACAATCACTCTACTGGGGTAATTTGTTTGGTGTGGGAAATTTAGTGGTGTTAATAATAGGTAAGGTAGTTGCTAGAGACTGAACTGTTTCAGAGAAAAAGTTATTAAAGGTGTCGGCAATTTGGTCGGGAGAGGTTTGGCTTAGGTTAGAGGGAGTAGGTATTTTGGATTGTCCTGGGTGGAGCAATTTGTTGATACATAGTAAGAATGAAGTTCTCAAATACACAGGGAGCCAATTGCTGTTTTAAAGTTAAACACTGATGTTTAAAGGATGGGCTGAGGTGAATAACATGTAATAATTTATTCTCCACTTTTGGAGGAGTAAAGTATTTTGTGGGGAATGCAATAAAATAAGTGGAAGGATATATTTAGAATGCAGTTAAATAAATGGAAGGATATATTCTGTCTTAGGGAGTCGAACATTGATGCAATGGCTTGCCTGACTTCTTTTGTCGGGTGGCTGGAGATTTTAAAGGCTACTCTGAGTTGAAAGAGTACTTTTTGTGCTTGAGTTTGAATGTGTTGAGTTAATAAAAGACAAAGATTGGTCATAAGGCTTGGGTATTCTTGTTTGTTAGCAAAGGACAAGGGGCGGTTGCAGAGGTCCAGGATGTGAAGTGAATGATACACTTCTTTGCATTTAATTAAACCCAATTTCTAATATGCAATTGTTTTGTTTGGCTTACCCCTTACTGTAGTAATATGGTACGGGTGATCAGGAAATGACAAAGCCCAGCTTGTAGTCACCAGCAAATTTTGGTAGGTAAATATCTGTGTAAGTGTTAAAGTGAAGTTGATGGCAAACAGATGGGGTTCTAGTACTGAACACCAAGGAATACCCCCAATATCTAAATGCTTGACTGTGTGAGCCAGGGCAAGATTCAGTTTATAAAATATATGAGAAGCCTGTTTTAGGAGTTGAAAATGCTGTTTTTTATCTAGGCAAAAGACTACAGGTGTCAGACTTCATGTTACGTTAATGCTTTATACATCCAGTATTTTTCAATGAATAGGACAAGTCAAGACTGAAGTTAATTAAAAAATGACAATAAAGTTCATATGGAATGGTGAAAAGCCAAGAGTGCCATGGGAAAACTTGTGATCATGAAAACATGAAAACATGAGAGGACTGGAATTCCCATACCCATATCTATATTATAAGAAGGTTCAAATGAACATTATGTATTCGATACAGATGGCAGTTTATGATGCTAAATGGGAACATCTGGCTGGGATAAGAGGAAATATAAAGTATGAACAGGGTCACACAAATTCAGAAAAGTGGAAACTCTTACAAGTGTCCTTTCCCTCTTCTCTGAACTGCACATCTCACAACAAAGGACAGCATCTGTGGCAAAGCAAACTCTAATAAGCTAAGATATCAGCACAAATAAACATGTTTTGTGATACAACAAAAGAGTGGATGTTGAATTGTATAGGCTACATATAGGTTAGGACTTTGCTTTTAGAGCAGTCTGAGTATTTTATTTAAAATTTTATTATTTTGTGTTGGGGATCCATCTTCTAGGATCATTTCATTTTATTTAGCTTATTGGAGGTCATTGTTATTCCTAAAACCATTGCATCCATCACAGATTCTAATTACAATGCATTTAGAATTTTTGATTTACTCTTCTGGAGTCTTCATCTTATATTATTTTCAGCCTAAAAATGAATAAAAATAAAACATTAAAATTTCTCTGATTTTGATTGATTTGAATACTGTTTTTTCCTAAAGGAAAAACAGTTATTACATGTGTAGTATGGTTTGTTAGATAAGACTTTTGCATTACATTTAACTGTTTAAACATAGCTTTGGGTTTGAATGCAGGGCATAATCCTTAATAGTTCCATGGCTCATGCCTTTCAGGAGATCACTGAAGCACTTGGGTTGTGTCACTATTTATGTATATGCCAAAAAATACTAAATATGTCATTAGTGCAGTTTCAAGTTATTATGACATACTACAATTTTTGGAATTTAAATAAACTTTTTAAATAAACTTTTTTTTTTTTATTTAAATTCAGTTTTAGTTATTTTCTTTTAACTTGTATATACACACTCCCTCCACTGCCAGGCCTCCACTGAAAATGGGTTTCTGACTCAGCCGGACTTTCCCAGTACCCAAATGTCAAATAAATAAATAAATTATGTTTACTGAATATGTAGTCTAAATTTTAATATCCAGCTGCTTATGTGAGTGCTGTGACTGATATTTTCAAATTAAAAAGAATGTTTCTTTTGGATTGTTAGAAGCTTTATTTTAATTATGTTTTTACATGTGTGGCTGGTTAAAATTTATTCAGGCATACAGTTTTGTTTCCTTTTTATTATATTGCAATTTCACTCCATATTTGAAAATGGAAGGTGCTCTTCAGTAAAACAACATTCCTACTCCATGTGACTTTCACTCCATAATGGCATGTGTAAAAATTATTGTTTACCCATAGTTCATTTTACTTTCAGCAGTTACTCAGGTTCACAACTTAAAAAGGGAGGCGGTGATGCTCTACCTTTGTAAATTGCCACAATGTAATCAAGATGAAATAAATAAATATGTTGCATCTGCCATTATTCCAAATTATTTCTGATGTGAATATGATTAAATATTTTCATCTGCTGTACTTTCCTGCAAGTCTATAAAAAGGATTACAAATAGAAGCCGCAGAATAGTGGATATTTCCTTTTCGTGTTTTATGTTTTTTTTTTAATAACAGTTTCTTGTGACACTAAGAGGTACAAATCTTCCTTTTGTAAATACACATTAGAAGTATAATTTTTTTCTCATTTGCCCATTCTGCCTGCCTTTGTTGTAACTCTGAAACACAACATAATGTGACATTGAGTAGGTAAAGTCATAGTACCATTACTTATATTATGATATCTGCACCATTATCAATCTCCAAATACTTTCTGTTCAGATCTGTTTGCAGAAATGATGGTTTCTGTGTAGTTGGTCCTACTGTAGGAATTATTACCTGTGTAGTATAACATGTGAGCAAGCCTTTAGCTCCTCTTCCACAGGAAAATTTGTGTTTTTTATGTATTCTTTTGAACTGTATCCCTTGTCTATAATGTGAAGACACAATTCCCAGATATCCTTCATACAGATGCACTGTCAGCTAACTCACTCCCTCACTGATATTTGCATTTGCTCTGAACATTAAAATACTAGCAAAAGGTAATTAAAGCCTATGTAACTGAACATTTGCAGGTATCCTTGCTTTACCTGTTATTCCTGTTTTATCTATATTCAAAACTCAGATCCACATATTTATTTATTTTATTTTGCATTTGTTTACCGGGAGAGTCTGTCTGGGTCTAAGAAAGCCGATTTTCAGCAGAAGCCTGGGGATTAAAGCTCCACGAACTAAAATGTAAACATAGCAAAACAGTCTTGCATAAACATAGGGCAGGATTCACGAAGCCTCCGTGTAAGAGTTATAACTCTTACACGGAGGCTGCAGTTAAACGGAGTGATGTCAGCGTGCTTTGCATATTCATGAGAGCATGCTGAATCACACCTAAGGCTAACACGGTCCGTGTAAGACAGTAGGGGGCGTGTCCGTAGGCCGAGCCCTGTAAGCGGACACGCCCTTAGAAGAGTAAAAGTGCCCAAAGAAAACACCCACGACAGAGTCCACGGAAATGTGAATAAACACAACACAACACATGCCCCCACAGACTATGAACAGAAAATATATAAATAAACATGTTATATATGTTTTTTAAATTGTAAAAATGTTTAACTGTGAGTGTGCTCGTTTGCGCGGGCGTTCCTGTAGCACAGCTACAGTTAGCAGTCAGTGGGAAAGCATATAAAAACTAAATATGCAAAGTAAGCCAAGAAGCAATAGTGTAGCAGTAGAGATGTTGGCTGAAGAGCAGGCATTCATGGTTCGAGCCCACACAACACCAATTTTTATTTTTAGCACCCTATAGCTATATGCAGAGACATAGCTTCAGTGGTGCAAAGGCAGCTGCTGGGTGAAAGGGTTAGGAGCTGATAGAGGCTGATGACTTAAGAGTACAGCACTAACCAACTGACAGAGGATAATTACGCAGGAGTACAGCAATAATGTTTATTGTCAGTAGGGAAGTGAATGTCGGTATTGCTTTTGCAGTCAGGGTGAAGGGTTTCATTGCTTCACGTGTGGTATAAGTTGTAGCAAGCTACTTGGTACAAATGTAGAAAACAGTTTGCTTAAGTTTTAAAAGAAGAAAAGAAGTTTATTTTAGAAATACAGATCAGGGGACAGAACAGGGCACCAAAATGGTTAGCTACAGCTCTGACTTCATGTGCACTGGTGCCATTTCTGAAAGCAGCATCATGTCTACCAACTACACAAACATCACACTGCAGTCACCTCATATCATAATAATATTAATAAAATCCTCAGCAAATTCACTGTATATGTTGACGGCTGTTGTTACATATGCCTGTAGCTCAGAACTATTAACTATTAAGTCTTCAATGTCATCATTACAAAACTAGAAGCCTCCTGAAAATATGTCACAATTGCTAGAATAGTTGTTTCTCCCAAAAACACTAGAATCCTATCAGTGGTGAGGGTTACTTATGATCATTCGGTAATGCTGCTATATGAACCACTGTCCACTGAATCCTACAATGGATAGGTGCCTTCGACAGACACATCTGTTACATATGTGAGCTAGTAGAACTGTGATCTAACAAGCATATATAATAACACACCAGGAAAGCAAAGCAAGTGATTGAAAGACAGAAAAGAAACCGAGATAGAGATAGATATCAAAATAAAGATAGAGACTGAGATAAAGGCAGAGACAGAGCTATAACCTTGGTTAGGGTTCTGTGTAACAGTCACAGAAAAATACAAGACAATGCATGTTCACATGCGCACATTGTGGTGTGTACAGTTTTAAAACGTGCAGACCAGGTAAAGAACATTGCATAGTAAAGTTGTATAATACATTCCTTTGCAAATGTAACAAAGTCAGACTGAGTACAGTGAGCTTGGCTATAGCGTATTTTACTTGTCATCATGCAGCATACTAACAATTTCATGGATATGACTATGAAAGCGTCTTGATATATTGTACTCTGCACTGCCCTGTAAAGGCTGGTGCTCATGACACTCATGGCTAGATGACCAACAATGCAGACCATGCTCTTGCAGATGGAAATGTGTGTGTGAAATGCCCCAGTTACTATATACTGGTGGCTAGAAAGAACAAATGGTGGTGGGTAGAGATACTCAGGCTTGAACCCTGTACCTTGTATGCAGGTGTTAAGGACCTGAATTCCCTACCCACCACCGTTTGTAAAAAAAAAAAAAAGTGCAGACTTTTGCCTCATATTTGATCTGATCTGTTCCTCATAATATCTGTGGTTTCTAAATGCTGCAATGCTTGATATTTGATGGTGCAGTGGTGCCATTGTTGCCTCACAACTGCAAGTTATTAGGTTTGATTCTTGGCTGGGGTGCCTTCTGTGTGGGGTCTGCATCTTCTCCCTGCATTTGTGTGGGTTTGCTTTTGTGTCCTCCCATGTGACAAAGATATGTCTGCATTATTTCTTCCTGTGCCTCTGCTGAAAAATGTTTTTTTGTTCCATGTCAGACTGTCCTGATTAACAAATGTTAAATAAAATTGGCAGGCATTTGAATTTCAGACTTCAGGTTTCTGAATGCTGAATTCTTTACATATTTGATGGTGCAGTGGTAGCATTGTTGCCTCACAGCTCTAGGTTTTCTGGTTTGATTCTTGACTGTGGTGCCTTCTGTGTGGAGTCTGCATCTCATCCCTGTGTTTGTGTGGATTTTCTCTGGTGTCCTGCCATTTTACAAAGACATGTGTCTGCAGTATTTTTCTAAGTTTATAAGATGAATATTTGAAATTTGTCCTTATTTTTGGGACTGTATTACACCATTATTGGCTTTGTCCAGGTTTTATGTTCTAAGGTTGACAGCTATGACAAGAACTGAATTCACTGAATATGTTTGAGGGCTGTATTCTCTCATTACTGGGTTTGTCCAGGTGTTTAGTGCTAAGAGGTTGACAGCTATGGTGAGAACTGAATTCATTAAATGATAGCCATTTAAGTTTCAGTCTTCCTCTCTTTCACAAAGCAGTTGATTTGGCATAGTGGTATGTTGCTCTGGCTGTTTTGCACAGGGACCTTGGCAGTAAAATGTATGGTGGTAACACAGCATTTTATTCTAGCAACTTTCCAAGATTATACAAGCAATGTTTAATGTGTCTCTGTTTTTTTTGGCCTTTTGACCCCCCCCCCAATAAATTTGGCTTTTTCCAGATTTCTTGTGTTGCGAAGTTAAGATGCAGTTGAGTATTGAGTAGATTGTACAAGGAGCTGTGAGCTGCAGGGGAAGAGAAGTTTAGTGCTGCTTATGTCAGCTTGCATTGTTAATAGCACAACAGGTTGTGTACTTGCTTTTGATGCAGAAGGTTGTTGGTTCTACTCCCACAAGGGATGAATGCTGCCGTACTGTAAAAGGTAAGATACTAACTATGAGCCTGTTATTAGTTTGCCATCCATTTCCTATTGCAATATTACTAGCTTATCATTTTTAATGTAATATAGGCAATTTATTCCTCAGGGGCATCAGACACTTTATTTTTCGATGAATCCATGAAATATAAAGGTGTTTGCTAGCAGCAACCTCTTCATTAGTTACAGATTTATTTAATGTGGAATTATTTAGATGACTTTTTTACTTCTTCAGAGATTGTGCATGTTTACTGATAATGGTGGACTGTAGAATTGTGCATATTTACTGATAATGGTAGACTGTAGAATTGTGAATATTTACTGATAATGGTGGACTGTAGAAGTTTGAGTAGACTTATGATGGAAATGTTCTAAACTGGACAGTTTTGTCATTATTGGTGCATGCATTTTGTTTCATTGTTTACTGGAAAGATGTTCTGAATTGGGCAGTTTTGTCATTATTGGTGCATGCATTTTGTTTCATTGTTTATTGGAAAAATGTTAAAAACAATAGGAAGGTGTATCAAAGAGCACATGTATGTTTCATATGCAAGGGGCCTATGATTTGAAAACAGCCCAAAATTAATCTTTATCTGCCACTGGTAAAATGTATTTTCTTTGAATATGGGTTTCAATGCTGTTTCAATGAATGTGAGTTTCAAGGACAGAGAAGTTTTAATGCTAAGTTTGTTTAGCAGATGTCTTGGTGATTGTGCTGTAAAATGCAAAATAAAACTTTCAAATGAAGTCCAAATCATCATAGAAGTAAATCAGTATGCACATTAGTGTTTATGGTAAATGGAGTGAAATAGCCAAGTAATGGATCATTGGAATGGCTGCAGGGGGAGGCTCCATTCGACCATGATTTTGTGAGGGGGGAAGGGCGGCAAACTTAAAGACAGCCCCGGCTGAACTATACCTGCCAACTGTCCAGATTTTCAAAAAATGAATAGATTTTTGCTTCTTGTTTTCATTTGTTCCTCATAAAATTTGTGGTTTTCTGGCAAATCATTTAGGAATTAAGTCACTAAATAATGACACACTGAGTTTCAGACTTCATAACCTTCAGAAAAATGCATGCTAAAGTAAGACCTGTTGCTCTATCAACTGTCTCAGTTTATACAAGAGCAATTTTTAGTACTGTTTATATGTTCCCCCAATATATTTGGCCTTGTCCAGATTTATTGCATTAACAGGTTGAGAGGTACATGCAAATAAATTGCTTTATAGAATTAGGCATAGCCAAACCTCTCAAGTGTCCCTGATTTTGGCTCAAAATGTTGCTCTTCCCCCTAATAATCCCTCTGCAAAACAGCAATTTTGGAAGAAAACATGGAGGGTTTACAATTAAGAAATAACTGTAAGAATCAGTTATAGATTACTTTTATTTCAGAAATGCATGTAGATTCTTTTATTTTGTCAGCTGCTCAAATTAGCAGTACTAATATTAAAGTGTCCCTGCTTTGACAGGTTCCCAGCTGTATTGTGTGGCTGCTCAGATTAGCAGTACTAATATTAAAGTGTCCCTTCTTTGACAGGTTCCCAGCTGTATTGTGTAGCTATTTTATATTTTTGCATCACATTTTTGGTCCATTTTTCATAAAATTGTGTTTTTTTGGCAAATTTGTGACAAATCATTAAAGACTGAAGTTAGAAAATAATGACAGGCATTTGAGTTTCAGATTTCATACTCTTCAGAAAATTCATACTAATGCAAGACCTGTTCTATTATCTTTCTAAGTTTATAAAAGCAATATTAAAAAATTGTCCTTATTTTTGGGCCTTTGTCCCACTTCTTTGTATGGCTTTGTCCAGATTTCTTGCTCTGAGGTTGAGAGGTATGACAAATGTGTCAGGGCCATCACAGTCAGCCAGAGACATTTCAAATTGTGACATACTTGTTGCACCCCACTCCCCCATGTAGTGACTCTGGATGTGTCAAGCAAGGCAAGGAGTAGTTATGCAGTGTAAATGTGCAGAGTATCCCTCTCCAAGGTAGACCAAGTACTAGAGTGGCTTTTCATCTGTCCTTGATTTTTGCAGAATGGTCTGGTTTCTGTCATATTTTTGTACTGTTGATTTATGCTTATTACTCAAAGTGCCTGTTGCTCTGTGTTTAAGTAGCAATACTTTAATGAACATCAGGTAAGCTTGGCTGAGATTGTAAGATGCAAGTAAGCTTTAATAAGCATACTGTTAAAGAATTGCCAACATTGAAAGCCTTTCTGTTGTTGCCATGTAGAGAATAATTAACTGGATAATGTAAAAGCCTTGGGTATTGAAATGCGTATGACAGTATTTATAATAAAGGACAGGTTACATTATTTTAAGAAGCTCATTACACTTGGAGACTTCCAGTCATCTTTGCAGGCTTTACCCATAAGCTAAACAGAATGCCAGTCGTGTGGTTCATAACCTGTACAGTAATCCTTTTAAGCAATGTATCTTGAGCTTATTTCTTGTTTGCTTTTCATTTTTTACTTTGATCATGTTTTCCTCATGAAACAAGTAGATAGTTGTCAGGCAGCAGGTATTTTTTTGGATAAGAAACATTTTTACAAGTGGGGCATCAGAGATTTCTACTTTCAGCATGTTACTTGGTACTTTAATAAAGCTGAATATAAATTATAATTAGAACTGCAGAGCAAGAAGTCGTTTGAGTTGAGTGCTGCTTGTTTTTCTTATACTTGATTTTGACTGGCATTCCATTAATGTATTTAAAAGTAATTTATTTTTCATGCCTCACAACCTTTTTGTTTCCATCTAGATATTAAGTAAGCTGTCATGCAGCCAATGCACTGAAATATTTTTATTCTTCTACACTTCATTTTGCCTTTATTGGACTCTCATAATGACGGTTTGGCACCCAGGGCAGTGTATTTAGTTAGTTTTTGTGGTTTTGAGCATGGCCCCTCCCCTTTCTGGTTGTCCATGCCCCTTTCCATTGACCCCACCCATTCAGCTGTCTCCTGCAGCTCCCCTTTGATTTGAAGTCACCAGCCACCACTGATGCGGTCTCAGAGTTGGTATATATTTAAGTAGCGGAGGTGTGGGGCACAGGGGCTTGCCCCCTGCCTACACTCTTTAAGTTTTTTGTTTTGTTTTTATTTTTTACAAGCATTTGATATTTTAACAGTTCAATCACTAAAGGTTGACCTTTAGTGGTTTGAACTGTTAAATGTTTGATGTTCTAATATAGACCCTCAATAGCAACACTTAAGTACACACTCAGTGGTGAGAAACATGGCTGACAGCAACCTTTTCTTTGGCCACCATGTCTTCACAGTGGTAAGAAAGCATTCTATATTGCTCATCTCATATGTAAGGGCATTGCTGCTCATCTGGTCAGGATAAAACAGGCGAAGCAGCTTTATTACACACAAACACAACAGAAATGAGGCTTTGTAACTTAAACTTAAATAGACTTATAAATAGACTGACTACCACACTCATACATTTTAGCACTCTGGCTGTTCTATCAAAATGGCACTGCTGCCTGCACGTGCTCAGTATTTATACGCACGTGTTTACATCTGGAAATGCTCCTTAAAGGTACATATATACATTCTGATTTACATCTTCCCTCTTTGAGAAATAGTCCATATATGAAATAACAGTATTCAATAACATGCAATTTACAGAAATGATCTTTTGACATGCAATTATACAGAACTAATTATCTGACATGCAATTATACAAAATCAGACACATATAAAATAACTATGTCCAAGTTGTTGTGTATTTTACGCTAGGTCTAGAAATACGACCTGACCATGTAACATAAAAGTCAGAACTGGATCTAGCAACGTGGACTGTCTTCTAGGAATGTTCAGTTTTGGGGACAACTGGGACATCATCAGGAATGGGAATGGATACTGCAACATGTTCTTCGGTATGAACATTGTCTGGGTTTCTTTGAGATCTAGAGTCTATATCACAGGTACAATGGTGTGATATCATTTCTGATACAGGAAGAAGATGTATGCTGTTTCTCCTGTACTCTATACCCTCAGATTCCACTAAGTAGGATCTCAGCTCAGTACATATACTTCACACTTCATCAGTTCTATCAAAGCCTTTCGCTTTTTGCATCCTCAATGTCTGTCCTTTTAACAGATGAAGAAATCTGCCCATTTTATCCTAGCTGGACTTCTGAGAAGAACACTTCTTAAAAAGTTGGGCTTTGATTGCTCTGTTGTTTTAGCATTAGGCACCAACAAACCAGAACTAATACACAAGGTTGTTCTGGTTTACCTATAAAGAAATCTCTGAGTTGGTGAGTCAAGTAGATTGTCACGGGTTATATTTCTGAGATTAAATAAATTCAAGAAGATATTGGTATTATCACGCTTTGCCCTCTCTAGTAATTGCTTTGCAGTCTGTACTGCACATTCAGCAAGGCCATTTGACTGTGGGTATTAAGGACTGCTAGTAACATGAATAAATTCCCACTCTTTTGCAAATCTCTGAAACAATTGACTGGTAAACTGGGTACCGTTGTCAGAAATAACTTTGTGTGGACTACCATGGACTGAGAAATAACGTTTCATCTTAGTAATAACAGCAGTGTACATCAGGTTAGGTAGCAAATCAATCTCAAACCAGTTTGAATAAGAGTCTACCAACACTAAGTAATGCTGACTGTTCCATTCAAATATGTCAGTTGCTACTGTTGACCAAGGTAGTTCAGGAATTTGGTATTTTTGTATTCATATTGTAAGGAAGTAGGAACAACAACTTTTGGATCTTTGAAAATGATACCATCTTCCATCAGCATCTCATCTCTGTATGGAAAGTAAGGTTCTACTACTGGCTGTACACAAGATTGCTTTGATGGCCATCTTATATTGAAGAAGTGGTTGAGCTTTTGCAAAACTTGATCAGTCTTTGTATGACTCATCAAGTTTTGTTGTAGAAAAATGACACACTTCCATGGCATCAAGTTGTTCCGTGATATTTCTGGGCAATCTGGATAAGGCATCAGTCAGATAATGAAGTTTATCTTTTGTATAGACTATTGAGCATCATTCTTTGTAATCTTGCTAGAGCGGAATGCATAGGCTTCTTTAAAATAATAACTAGAGATTGACGGTCAGTTTCTACCTAGATTGCTTGGCCATAAATATAATCATGGAACTTCAAACATGTGAACACAATTGCCAAAAGTTCCTTCTCAATTTGAGCATACTGCATTTCAGTTTGGGTATAAGTTCTAGATACATAGGCAACAGGTCTGCCCTCTTGAAAATAACTGCATCAAGACTGAACTTTGACGATCACAGGAAAGAACTACTAGTTTGTGGACATCATAGTATCTCACTGTAGGTAGGTTAGCAATTTGCTGTTTGAGGTTATCAAATGCTCTTTGGCGATTTCTAACCATGATCATGCAACATTTTTGCATGTCAGCTCTCTAAAAGGTGCTGATAACTCACTAAAGTCAGGGATAGATTTGCTCAAATAGTTAACCATACCAAGAAAACGCTGTAAGGCTTGGACATTGTCTGGAGCTGGCATCTCAAGAATGGCTACTTGTTTAGAAGAATCTGGTTGTAAGCCTGTACTGGTAAATAAATTGCCTACATAAGTAACTTCTGGTAATCTGAATTTGTACTTCAGAGGATTGAGCTTTTAATTCACTTCACACGTTCTGTCTAGATCTTTCCTGAGGTTTCTGTCATGCTCTGCTTCACCATTACCTCCAACTAGTAAATCATCAACTATTATTGCACATGGATAGCCTGAAAATATTTGCTCCATTGCATGCCAAAAGAGTTCACTGGCAGAATTTATTCCAAAAGGCATCCTGAGGAATTTGTATCTACCCAATGGGGCACTGAATGTAGTCAATAGTGAAGATTTGCAATCAAGCATCACTTGCCAAAATTAACTCTTTACATCTAAGACAGAAAAAAAATGTGGTATTTGGCACCAGGATTGTAATTTCCTTGACTGAACGCATAGGATGATGAGGTCTTTTTAATGCCTTGTTCAAGTCTCTTTGGTCAATGCATATTCTTAAGTTCATCTGAATTTTTCGTATGACCAGCTACCATGGAAGACACCCACTCAGTTGGTTCTGTGACTGGACAAATCACACTTTGCTGCATCATTTTGTCTAACTGGACCATGACTTTGTCCTGCATAGCTATCAGAACTCTTCTTGCTAGTCTGACCACTGGACTGACCTCTGAGTCTACTTTCATGGAGTACACAACTGGAAGTTTGCCTAACATGTCATCGAACACATGAGAATACTCTGAGAAAATACTATCACTGAAGCTGGAACTGGGACATGTGCTTACATGATGGACCTCTTTGGTAAAAGAAAGCAGTTTCATTCTCAAACTGTCTCTGAGACCTCATAATGACTGCACAGGTTTTTGGAATACATAAAATTGCAAGCTGTAACTGTTCCTAGACAAATAGCATAAAAGCACTACTAAGCCTTCGGCTTGAATCTCTTCTCCTCCATAAGCAACAAGCTTTGCACAACTGCCCAAATTAAGTTGCTCACCAACTCTCACTTTAGCAAATGTTTCTGCTGATATCACATCACACTTTGAATCAATGTCTGCTTTGAGCTCTGTGGATATACTATTGATCAGGATAGTACAAAATGTTTAATTCTTTGCCAACAAATCTACTGCATTAACCTTTTCATCGACCACTGATACACTGTATACATAGAAAGTAGGGTTGTAGCTTTCTATATCATAAACATGCTTTTCTGAGTGAGCTTTCTTAATAACTGAATGAGACTAACTTGATTTACAAAAGTTTTGAAAATGGTTCCATTTTTTACACCTGTGGCATTGCTGACCAAATGCTAAGCACTTCTCTTTTAGACTCATGATTGGCTCCACAATTGCGACTTGACTTGGGTTTTGGTGACTCACTCTTATTCTGAACTGAGCATGCATGTTTCACTAAGCTAGTCTTGGAAATTGCTATAAAGCTACGGGTTTTCCTTGCCAAACCTGCAGGGGCTACTGGTGCCATGTGCTTAGGCCTGTTTCTGCTTGCCACGTGTTGCATGCTGTCTACATTTGTTTTAGAGGCTGCTGAAACCATGCTCTCATCACTTGCAAGCATGTTTGTATGTTTTTCTGTGAGCTCATGAATTTGACAAATCTCTATGGCTTCGCTTAACGTTAACTCCTTGTCATGAAACAAAATCTTTCTCATTGCAACACTAACACTACACACAAGCCTGTCTTTTATTAACTCATCTTTCAAGTCACCAAATCTGCACGTTTTAGCCTTGTTTCTCAAGTCAGTGATATAAGTTGCAAATGTTTCACCTGGCTTTTGGTCTCATATATAAAATAACTGCCTTTCTAATGTAACATTTGTCTGGGGCTTACACATTTTTCTAAATTTGCATTTTAAGCACTCAGGGTCTTCCCTTGATTCAGCCGGTACCACAATATGATGGTTTAGCGCCTCTCTTGGATATATTTCTGGTGCATACTCAAATGAATGCTCTCTTTCAATAGTTTCTGACCCAGCTAAGTTAAGCAAAATGAATGCCCTTGTCCATGCACCTTCGTCAGAAAAAGTTGCTTGTATGAAAATATCATATTCCTGCTTGAATACTCTTCAATTCTCTGCTAAATTATGAAAAAATACAAGTGGACTTGGTCTGCGAAATGTCTCTGCGATATCAACACCCAGTAGTGAAGGTGCTTGAAATCATGTACGAACATAAACACAAATATATATGCCAGAATTTTATGCCAGTCCATGTAATTATGCCCAGCAGTACAACAAGCTTTTTGAAAATAACTGCACTTTGCCAAATAAGTCTCTGTAGCACAAGAATACTTTGAAATCACTGTTCTCTGTGAAACCGCTCCTTATCAGTGTAAGAAATATTTCAAAATGACTGTACTTTTTGAATAAACTCTACACAACAGAAAAAGCTCAGAGTAAGAACTACTTTAAAATGAAAGCACTTTGCAAATAAACTGTGCACAGCACAAGAATCTTTCAAAATGGCTGTACTTTGTGAAATAATCTGCACAATGTAAGAAACACTCTGAAATGGTGGCTTTCTATGAATGAATGCACACAGCACAAGAAACTTTTCGAAATGGCTGTACTTTGACTGCACTTTGCAATATAACTGTACTTTGCACACAGCAAACTCTTTGAAATAATTTCACCATAATAAAGCACACACTTTGCACACTCTGAGATACTTCGAACAACTCTAGTTATGCTTTGAATGGCTTCAGTCAATGCGAAATAGTAGTTTGTGCCCAAACACAGTCTTTTACTAAATAGCATGCAGTCACCTTGCTCTTTAAGCTTATTTTGCCCCTTTATTGTACTTTTTAATCTCTTATCATGCTCATTATACTTTTCTTGTGCCTGTTTTACTTTAAACATGCTTGGTATGCAAACCAAAGATAATTCTGAGCCCCATATAAATAGTTCTGCTAGTTTTATCAAATGTCATGGCTTTGACCATTTTATTTAATTAATAAGGTGGTTTGTGCCTTTTATTTGCTTAATAATACATTTTTGTGCTACTCGTTTGATTAAGAAGGAGTTTTGGGCTTTATAAATGTGCCATTTCATTTTCTTTGCCAAATAAATCATTTGTGCATTTTTCTTTACCTTTAGCTCATTCTGACCCTTTTTATTTATCTGTGCTCCATTTCACTCAACCTGCTTAGTCTGCCTTCACCTTCAACTCTGCACCTCGGCTCGAAGAAGTAGCTCTTCTAATCCCAGTTCTGATACCATGTCACTCATCTGGTCAGGATAAAAGAGAGAAACATTCGTTGGTTTTGTTCAAGCAGCTTTATTACCACAAACACATCAGAAATGAGGCTTTGTAACTTAAACTTAAATAAACATATAAACAGACTGACTACCACACTGATAAATGGTAACACTCTGGCTGTTTTCTCAAAATGGCAATGCTGCCTGAACTTGCTCAGTATTTATATGCATGTGCTACATCTGGAAATGCTTCTTAAAGGTGCATACACATGCTCTGATCTACAGGCATTGCCTCCAGAAAAAAGAAGTTATAAACTCCCTGTGCTCTTCCCTCATTAGGCCAGTAATTGAATACAATGCCCCTTTTGCTATGTACCTTTCCAAGCACCTGCAGCAATTGGAGAAACCACAAAGGTTTCTCACAATGAAAATTCAAGGTCTTCAACATCTGTCCTATGTGGATCATCTGAAACCACTTTCACTTTATTCTGTTTCATACTCAGAGGAGATCTCTGCCTTGCATACAAATCAGTCTCTGACCCTGCTTTATTGAAATGCTGCATATCCATAAGTCAAATGGTACATGGGTTACTCACCCTGAAGATGTTAACCTGGTATGTGACATTAATAAAACCTGCTGGAGGGGAGATTTGTCTCCCAGAGGTGACCACACCTTTGGAACAGACTCCCACGTTATGTCAAACAGAGTACCACTTTGGTCCTCTTCATACGCAATCCAGATGGTTGGATGGGTGACCATAAATTCGGGGGTTTCACCAATGTCCCTCTTGGACAGGGGCACTAGGTGATGATCATGGAAGTAAGGGTAAGAACTTGGCTAGGCTTGTAAGGGCCCTAAGGCCATTAGCCTGGTAACTTCCTATGATCCTATGATGAGGTTAGAGTGTAGACAGAGACACATTGCACTCCATAATTAGTCTGATCAAGTCAGGGTGTAGATAGAGAGACATTGCACTCCATAATGAGTCTGATCAGGTCAGAGTGTAGACTGAGAGACGTTTCCCTCCATTATGAGTCTAATCAGGTCAAGGTGTGGAAGGAGAGACATTGCACTGCATAATCAGTCTGATCAGATCAGGGTGCAGACAGAGAGATTGCCCTCCATAATCAGTCTGAACAGGTCAGAATGTTTACGTAGAGATATTGCACTCCATAATCAGTCTGATCAAGTCAGGGTGTAGACGGAGAACATTGCACTCCATAATCAGTCTGATTAGGTCAGGGTGTAGATGGACAGACACTGCACTCCATAATCAGTCCAATCAGGTCAGGGTGTAGACGGAGAGATGGTGCACTCTATAATCAGTCTGCTCAGGTCAGGGTGTAGACAGAGAGACATTGCACTCCACAATTAGTATATACATATACATATGGATATCATTATACAGATATTTTTATATATATATATATATATATATATATATATATATATATATATATATATATATATATATATATATATATATATATATATATATATATATATATATATATATATATATAAAGTCTCGAAATACTGAAATCCCAAAATTCAGTATTTCAAAATTACATAGCCGAAAACCCAAGCACAACTCACAATTCTGAAAATACAAAACTGCGAAATTCAAAATGCCGAAACTACACTACACATACAGTACACAGATAAACAAACACAAAACTCCCCCCCACAATCAAATAAATGCATCTACACTATAGATAAGCAGGGAGGCATGTCCCCCTGCACTCCCCACACCCCCCCATGTTTATATTCTAACTCCGAGGTAGCACAATCAGAAACACAAACGAAACTCACACACACACATCTTACAGTCCCTCACACACACACATCACAGTCACAACACACACTTACACACACTAAAGCCCCTAACCAGCACATTTACACACACAAACTTACCTAAATTCAGCCAATACATCCACACACCTCACCAGTGGAAGCAGAAATTCAACATCTCCGTGCTTCGCGATTTTGAATTTCGCCCTTCTGCCAGTTTCATAACTTTGAGTTTTCGGCTATGTAATTTTGAAATACTGAATTTCGGGATTTCAGCATTTTGAAATTACATAGTGGACCCATAGATATATATATATATATATATATATATATATATATATATATATATATATATATATATATTCACTTCAGAAGCTCGAAATACTGAAATCTCGAATTTCAGTATCTCGAGCCCAAGAAGTTGAATCCACAAAACATCAAAAAATGAAAACCACGGAATTCAAAACCTCGAATACCGGAGCTTTTGAATTTTGCGGTTTTACAACATGCACAAACACACACACACACACACCATCCACCACACAAACACACAATCACTCTACTACATGAAAGGAGGGGGGTAAGCCCCCCTGCAGCCCACACCCCCCTACTTAAATATTCTCACTCCAAGGTCGCACTACATACAGACACACACAAAACATCACCACACAAGCTACTTTTTCTTCGCACACGCACATCACAGCAACAAAACACACTGACAAACATCACAGCCCCTACCCAAACCCCTTTACACACACACACTTACCTGAATACATGCCCATAGTGAAACTTTAGAAGCGTGAAATTCAAAACCTCCGGTATTCGAGGTTTTGAATTTCGCGCTTCTAAACATTCACTATTATGGGGTTTTGACTTTTTGAGCTCAAGATACTGAAATTCAATATTTCAGTATTTCGAGCTTCTGAAGTGAACCCATATATATATATATATATATATATATATATATATATATATATATATATATATATATCTATATGTATATGTGTGTGTGTGTGTGTGTGTATATATATATATATATATATATATATAAATATATATATATATATATATATATATAGATATATATATATATATATATATATATATACATACACATACACAAACGTGCACGTATATATATAGAGAGAGGGAGTTGCAATTAGAGGGAGAGTGGGAGTACTATGTGGTAAAAAGTATGTAGGATAAGCCTGGAGCAGTAGTATGTGTGGTGTGTACTTTCTTAAAATCTTTCAGAGAAGTAGTATCCTTGGCGCATACCTCTCAACTGTACAGATTTTTGCAGAACATCCAGATTTTTGCCTCATATTTTTAGTCCTTTTTTTTCAGAAAATTGTGGTTTTCTGGCAAATTACAGACAAATCATTAAAAACTTAAGTTAGAAAATAATGACAGACATTTGAGTTTCTGACTTCATACCCTTCAGAAAATCCATGCTAATGCAAAACCTGTTATTCAATTACCTTTCTAAGTTTGTAAGAGCAATATTTAAAAAATGCCCCTATTTTTGGGGACTTTGTCCCAGTTTTAGTTATGGCTTTGTCCAGATTTCTTGCTCTAAGAGGTTGAGAAATATTCCTTGATGACTTGTAAAGTTTTGCTCCAATATTCTGGTGCAATTTTTGTGAATGTTGTCTTGGTACTGGCTAGTGAATATGGTTGTCCAATAAGTTTCTGAGACAGGATTACTGAGTCCTAAAAAGTAAAAGAATTTTAAGTAGGTAGGAGTGACCATTTAATAGTTTAAAGGTCAATATGTTTAGTATTTATTTATTTATTTATTTAACATTTGTTGACCGGGCTAGTCTAACTGGATATATGTCCATTTTCAGTAGAGGCCCGAGGAGAAAAGCTCCAAGTCATTACATACACATATATATATATATACATACACACATACATATATATATAAATATATACAGATACATACATATACATATAAAAACACGCATACGCTTAAATGTGTGACTAAATAGAGGAAAGAAAGAAAAAGAGGAAAGAAAAAAAACACAAAATAGGACATAAAAAATTCACAAAGCACAGTGGGAGTTAGAAGAGAAAAAATGTTTAATCATGGCATATATAGATGGTAGAGAAATCTCAGCAAGAAGAAGTAGATTAGGGAGTAAAAAAAGAAGATGCAAGTATCAGTCTGGCTTGGAGCAGGGGCAAAGCCATTTGGTTTTAATGATGTTTTTCAGTTTTTTTCTTAAAAAGGTTGGTGGAGGTAAGTGATGTTATTTCAGTTGGAAGTTTGTTCCAAGTATTGCCAACTGCATTTGAGAATAGGCAGTCCCCAGATTTATTAAAGGATTTAGTGGTGGCAACTTGTAGCTTTTTAGCAGATCTTAGGGTGGGAAGGTTTTTATAAGAATTAACTAGGCTACGTAGTATGGGAGTATTTGTAGGATGATGTAAAATCTTGTGAATAAAAATGAGTTGCTGGTAAGCTAGTTGGTTTTGTACTTTCAGCCATCCTAGAAGTTTAAGATTAAGGCAATGGTGAGTACAGAAAGGGGCGCCGGTGGCAAATTTGGCTATGTTGTTGTAGGCTGTTGCTAGTTTATTTAGGTTGCTTTGGGATAGATTCGTATAGATAGGGAAGGCGTAGAGTAGGGTGGAGATGAGGTGGGTTTGGGCAATAGAGATCTTTGCTGACTCTGTAAGAAATGGTCTGATTCTGTAGAGGAATCCAAGTTTTCTATTTACTGATTTAATAGTTGAGTTAATGTGTGTGTCAAAGTTGAGATGGTTATCTATTATTACACCAAGGAGTTTTGTGGTAGTTTCAGGGGCTATTTCTGTGCCATCATTAGATTTCACTATGAAATTGATTGAGGGGGACTTCTGTGTGGGAGTAAATAGTAGTAATTTAGTTTTTTTTGGGGTGAGGAGGAGACATCTTCGATGGAACCAATTTTCAACTACAGTAAAGACTGTTTGTGTGTTAGTATGCAATTTTGCAGGGGAGGATGCGGCAAATATCAAAGTTGAATCATCTGCATATTGTATGCATGTAGTTTGGGGAAGGGAGGTTTTTAGATCATTAATGAAAATTGTGAAAAGGAGAGGTCCACCAAGGGTGATAGGAAGCTGAGAAGATAGATTGTTTATCTACAGGACAGCTTGTTTTCTGTTTTCTAGGTAGGATTGGAACCATTTTATTAGTTGATGTTCAAGGGAGAGTGATTCAAGTATATGTATCTATAGTTGGTGATTAACCATGTCAAAGGCTTTGAGAGGTCTAAGAAGAGTGCAGAAGATAGAAGGTTTGAATTCCTGTTTTTATTAATGCAGTCTGTAAAGGATAGAAGAGCTGTAGTAGTACTATGGTGTGGCCTGAAACCGTGTTGGCAGTCAACTAGTAGGTTGTTTTGTAGGAGGTACTGAAGTAATTGCCGGTGAATACATCTCTCCATAATTTTTGCAAGGGGAGAGAGAAGGGCTATTGGGCGGAAGTTTGATAATTAATTTGAGGTACCTCCCTTATGCAGAGGGATGATATAGGAGATTTTCCAGATGGATGGTACATAAGATTCGGAGATAGTTCTGTTTATTAGAATAGAAATAGGGTAGGCAAGTACTCCAGCTGCAATTTGCAGGAATTCAGGTGGGAGAAGGTCTGTTGATGGAGTACATGGTTTAAGTTTAAGAAGCAAGGATTGTATTAAAGATGTTTGAATAGGTTGACGGTTAAAAGACTGGGGTAATTTGTTTGGTGTGGGAAATTTAGTGGTGTTAATAATAGGTAAGGTAGTTGCTAGAGACTGAACTGTTTCAGAGAAAAAGTTATTAAAGGTGTCGGCAATTTGGTCGGGAGAGGTTTGGCTTAGGTTAGAGGGAGTAGGTATTTTGGATTGTCCTGGGTGGAGCAATTTGTTGATACATAGTAAGAATGAAGTTCTCAAATACACAGGGAGCCAATTGCTGTTTTAAAGTTAAACACTGATGTTTAAAGGATGGGCTGAGGTGAATAACATGTAATAATTTATTCTCCACTTTTGGAGGAGTAAAGTATTTTGTGGGGAATGCAATAAAATAAGTGGAAGGATATATTTAGAATGCATTTAAATAAATGGAAGGATATATTCTGTCTTAGGGAGTCGAACATTAATGCAATGGCTTGCCTGACTTCTTTTGTCGGGTGGCTGGAGATTTTAAAGGCTACTCTGAGTTGAAAGAGTACTTTTTGTGCTTGAGTTTGAATGTGTTGAGTTAATAAAAGACAAAGATTGGTCATAAGGCTTGGGTATTCTTGTTTGTTAGCAAAGGACAAGGGGCGGTTGCAGAGGTCCAGGATGTGAAGTGAATGATACACTTCTTTGCATTTAATTAAACCCAATTTCTAATATGCAATTGTTTTGTTTGGCTTACCCCTTACTGTAGTAATATGGTACGGGTGATCAGGAAATGACAAAGCCCAGCTTGTAGTCACCAGCAAATTTTGGTAGGTAAATATCTGTGTAAGTGTTAAAGTGAAGTTGATGGCAAACAGATGGGGTTCTAGTACTGAACACCAAGGAATACCCCCAATATCTAAATGCTTGACTGTGTGAGCCAGGGCAAGATTCAGTTTATAAAATATATGAGAAGCCTGTTTTAGGAGTTGAAAATGCTGTTTTTTTTTATCTAGGCAAAAGACTACAGGTGTCAGACTTCATGTTACGTTAATGCTTTATACATCCAGTATTTTTCAATGAATAGGACAAGTCAAGACTGAAGTTAATTAAAAAATGACAATAAAGTTCATATGGAATGGTGAAAAGCCAAGAGTGCCATGGGAAAACTTGTGATCATGAAAACATGAAAACATGAGAGGACTGGAATTCCCATACCCATATCTATATTATAAGAAGGTTCAAATGAACATTATGTATTCGATACAGATGGCAGTTTATGATGCTAAATGGGAACATCTGGCTGGGATAAGAGGAAATATAAAGTATGAACAGGGTCACACAAATTCAGAAAAAGTGGAAACTCTTACAAGTGTCCTTTCCCTCTTCTCTGAACTGCACATCTCACAACAAAGGACAGCATCTGTGGCAAAGCAAACTCTAATAAGCTAAGATATCAGCACAAATAAACATGTTTTGTGATACAACAAAAGAGTGGATGTTGAATTGTATAGGCTACATATAGGTTAGGACTTTGCTTTTAGAGCAGTCTGAGTATTTTATTTAAAATTTTATTATTTTGTGTTGGGGATCCATCTTCTAGGATCATTTCATTTTATTTAGCTTATTGGAGGTCATTGTTATTCCTAAAACCATTGCATCCATCACAGATTCTAATTACAATGCATTTAGAATTTTTGATTTACTCTTCTGGAGTCTTCATCTTATATTATTTTCAGCCTAAAATGAATAAAAATAAAACATTAAAATTTCTCTGATTTTGATTGATTTGAATACTGTTTTTTCCTAAAGGAAAACAGTTATTACATGTGTAGTATGGTTTGTTAGATAAGACTTTTGCATTACATTTAACTGTTTAAACATAGCTTTGGGTTTGAATGCAGGGCATAATCCTTAATAGTTCCATGGCTCATGCCTTTCAGGAGATCACTGAAGCACTTGGGTTGTGTCACTATTTATGTATATGCCAAAAAATACTAAATATGTCATTGGTGCAGTTTCAAGTTATTATGACATACTACAATTTTTGGAATTTAAATAAACTTTTTAAATAAACTTTTTTTTTTTATTTAAATTCAGTTTTAGTTATTTTCTTTTAACTTGTATATACACACTCCCTCCACTGCCAGGCCTCCACTGAAAATGGGTTTCTGACTCAGCCGGACTTTCCCAGTACCCAAATGTCAAATAAATAAATAAATTATGTTTACTGAATATGTAGTCTAAATTTTAATATCCAGCTGCTTATGTGAGTGCTGTGACTGATATTTTCAAATTAAAAAGAATGTTTCTTTTGGATTGTTAGAAGCTTTATTTTAATCATGTTTTTACATGTGTGGCTGGTTAAAATTTATTCAGGCATACAGTTTTGTTTCCTTTTTATTATATTGCAATTTCACTCCATATTTGAAAATGGAAGGTGCTCTTCAGTAAAACAACATTCCTACTCCATGTGACTTTCACTCCATAATGGCATGTGTAAAATTATTGTTTACCCATAGTTCATTTTACTTTCAGCAGTTACTCAGGTTCACAACTTAAAAAGGGAGGCGGTGATGCTCTACCTTTGTAAATTGCCACAATGTAATCAAGATGAAATAAATAAATATGTTGCATCTGCCATTATTCCAAATTATTTCTGATGTGAATATGATTAAATATTTTCATCTGCTGTACTTTCCTGCAAGTCTATAAAAGGATTACAAATAGAAGCCGCAGAATAGTGGATATTTCCTTTCGTGTTTTATGTTTTTTTTTTAATAACAGTTTCTTGTGACACTAAGAGGTACAAATCTTCCTTTTGTAAATACACATTAGAAGTAAAATTTTTTTCTCATTTGCCCATTCTGCCTGCCTTTGTTGTAACTCTGAAACACAACATAATGTGACATTGAGTAGGTAAAGTCATAGTACCATTACTTATATTATGATATCTGCACCATTATCAATCTCCAAATACTTTCTGTTCAGATCTGTTTGCAGAAATGATGGTTTCTGTGTAGTTGGTCCTACTGTAGGAATTATTACCTGTGTAGTATAACATGTGAGCAAGCCTTTAGCTCCTCTTCCACAGGGAAAATTTGTGTTTTTTATGTATTCTTTTGAACTGTATCCCTTGTCTATAATGTGAAGACACAATTCCCAGATATCCTTCATACAGATGCACTGTCAGCTAACTCACTCCCTCACTGATATTTGCATTTGCTCTGAACATTAAAATACTAGCAAAAGGTAATTAAAGCCTATGTAACTGAACATTTGCAGGTATCCTTGCTTTACCTGTTATTCCTGTTTTATCTATATTCAAAACTCAGATCCACATATTTATTTATTTTATTTTGCATTTGTTTACCGGGAGAGTCTGTCTGGGTCTAAGAAAGCCGATTTTCAGCAGAAGCCTGGGGATTAAAGCTCCACGAACTAAAATGTAAACATAGCAAAACAGTCTTGCATAAACATAGGGCAGGATTCACGAAGCCTCCGTGTAAGAGTTATAACTCTTACACGGAGGCTGCAGTTAAACGGAGTGATGTCAGCGTGCTTTGCATATTCATGAGAGCATGCTGAATCACACCTAAGGCTAACACGGTCCGTGTAAGACAGTAGGGGGCGTGTCCGTAGGCCGAGCCCTGTAAGCGGACACGCCCTTAGAAGAGTAAAAGTGCCCAAAGAAAACACCCACGACAGAGTCCACGGAAATGTGAATAAACACAACACAACACATGCCCCCACAGACTATGAACAGAAAATATATAAATAAACATGTTATATATGTTTTTTAAATTGTAAAAATGTTTAACTGTGAGTGTGCTCGTTTGTGCGGGCGTTCCTGTAGCACAGCTACAGTTAGCAGTCAGTGGGAAAGCATATAAAAACTAAATATGCAAAGTAAGCCAAGAAGCAATAGTGTAGCAGTAGAGATGTTGGCTGAAGAGCAGGCATTCATGGTTCGAGCCCACACAACACCAATTTTTATTTTTAGCAAAATAAGCAAGAAACAAGTCCCTGACAATTATGTACACATAAAACCACATTTTATGCAAAATGTAATGAAATAGCCCATTTATATTGAAGAAATGTGAGGTAACAAAAGAATAAAAAATGCCAGATGTGCCCATAGCTGAGCTACAGTTTAACAGGGTGAGTGCATCTGCCCGTACGTGAGCAGTGGTTTAACTGGTGCAAAATGAGTGCCCGTAGCTGAGCAGTGGTTTAACACGCTGAATCTAAGTGCCCCTAGCTGAGCTGAGCGTAATATGCATGCCGATAGCCAAATGAGGCTTAAACCAGTGTACCCCGTTTGCACGGAGCTGCGCACCACGCAAACAAGCTAACCGACGGGCAACGTTGAGCAAGCCGTATCAAAACTGCCTTTACACAGACACACCCCTCAGCATGTCTAGACAGTCATGAAAAATAAAAAGTAGCGGCCAGGTTCGAACCCAGGATACTATACACCATAGTCAAGGTACCAAACCACTAAGCCATGACAGCAGTACCTATAAATGCAATAATAGCTAATATATAGGAATGAATACAAACTGGAGCATGACAATGCAGGTTTACTGAAGTTGATACAATTCCAAAATGGCCAATCACAGATATGTGCAGGAAAAACGGACTATATAAGCCCCATAGGCGGGAATACACAGCATAAACGATTGTAGAACTGAACTGCAGGCAGAATGACAGGAGTAGGAGAGGGTAGTTGCTTTCGAGCACAGAGGTGGGGCATTGAGGAGTCCAGGTACATGGTCTTGCTCCTAGTTCACAATCATGAGGCCCAACTCATGCAGGGCCAGGTCCTCTGGGGAGCATACAGAGCTGAGGTGTGGGACCGGTTTGCTCATGATCCCACCAGTGCCACAGGGATTCCAAGGACTGGTGAGCAGGTCCGTCACCACCATGCGGACCTGAAGAGATGGAAGCAGGACCAACTGAACCTTTGGATCCAGGAGGCCCGGCAAATGCCCAACGCCCCACTACTGAGTAAGTTACATTTAATTATGTATGTAAGAAATTAAACTAGCTGATATTATGGAGATGTGTATTCCAATATTACTTCATTTATATTACAGCTGCAGGTGTCCGTTCTGCGAACCGCAGAGCCTATGGTGATAGGCTGGTGCAGTTGCGCCACCAGGCAGGTCAGCAATCCACTACCAGTAACTGTAAAGAACTATAAAAGTATGACAGTCAGCAAAAGAGTGCAGTGTAGTCACTAAGGAATAAAATGTGCAAGTAACAGAGTGAAAGTGTCTGCAAGTATTGCTTGATTACAAAAGTGTGTTTCAGCCTGTAAGCCAAACAGAAAAATGAAAATGTCTGACATAAATTCTGAAATAAAAATGCCCCACCTGTAAGAAAATAGTACACAACCTGCAGCAGGCTGAAAAGTATAGCTGCAGAAGATGATGAAATCACATGTGTGAAATATATCCCTGTTGAAATACTGAAACATGACAGAAGTGAGACTGCCGGAAAGGATTGTAATAACTACAGGTAAAACATGTCAATAAAGCCTAGAAGTAAGTACCATCCTGAATAGTAAAATGAAAACAAGTGAGAGAGGGTGAGAAAGTGTCATGAATCCAGCAATACAGTAGTAATAACCCCTGAATAAAGTATACTGCAGTCAAGACCGAATGAAATGCATGTGAGAATCAAAACCAAACAGCAAAATCTGTTCAAAGTGTTGCTGCATCTGGAATGTGTATCCCAAAATATGGATATGTTGCTCTCAGTCTGCAATATGCAGATAGTATGATTGTCTGATATACCAAACATCCACACTTGTCTACAGCTATATAAAGCAAATGTAGCAGGATGATGTAGCTGAACAAAGCTAGATATGAAATGTGTATGAAGAACAATAAAATGTATATTGATGTTGCAGTAACAGTCCTATCACCAAGTTGAAATAGTTATCATATAGGAAACTGTAGTTAGAACAGTAGTGTGTATATATCTGTAGCTATTAGAACTGTACAGCATATGTATTGGTATTTGAAGGTGTTAATATTATTTTCTTCACCCCACCCTATAACCACATATAACCCATTCCAAGTGAAAATGGTATGTGCAATCACAATTAACACCTCTGGACGTTTGTCCTGTTGGGTCATATATATTTGCATGTCCGTTGATGCATCTGCCCTGTTCATACATCCAAACCTGATGGCCTGTTGCCATCAATTAACCCTGCATGTTGTTGGACTGTGTATTGCTGTTCAAATTATGCATGTGTTATGCACGCTGTTCAATGGTGTGAATATCTGGGTGTTTGGTTAATGGGAATACTAATGCATGCTGTTACAACTAATTGTGAATGGTATTATATGTCACTAACCCAAACTGTCATGACATAATGCAAAACATAGGGCGACAGGGAAGGCGGGTTCCAGCGGACCCACCTCTCCCACCTCAGCTGGCGAGTGCATCTGGCACTAGTGCCGAGTCTGGACCCTCCTCCGGTGGCCCAGTGCCACCTGTGGGTGGAAGCGCTGCAGGGGATGGGGCTCGCCCTCCCTCTGCAAGTGTGGCCGGAGGAGAACCACCACTCACCCTCCGTAGCGTCCAGACTGTGGTGCGTAGGGAGATTTGGGACTCTGTTCTCGAGCCCCTACACCAGCTTGAGGCACGGGTGGCACAACTTATGGGCATGCCTGTTGCCCGACCTACACAGCCCCCAGCACCACCCCATCCTGGGCAGTGAAGGAACAGTGGCAACTGCCTATGGGTGGGGATATCAGTTCCACTGTTGCCATCTGTGGGCTCATGGGCCCTGGATATCCAAACCTCCGTCCCCGTCAATTGGGTAACCCCCCACACACGTCTTGTTTGTCTTGTCTGTTTACCTATCCAACCTACCTCCCCAGCTGTACCGACTTCCTTCACCTGACATACCACTCTCACCTGAAAAAAAAAAAAAAAAGGGCACTCTGTACCCACAATAAAATTACGCCCCATACATAGCTGCCCATTCCGCACATATGTCTACCAGACATGGAAACTATCAATTACAATTGGCTGTACAACAAGTATTACTGTTGTCCTTACACCTCTCTCAGGGGTGGAAGGTATCAAATGTCACACCAAATTACAAACATATGCACAGCTGTTGCTGATGAAGGAATGGGCAGCTATGGGCCTTACCTATATCCCTCCTGCAAAACCCAAGCTTGTCTACCTACTGTCTTACCCTCTTTTTGACCCCTTATTCACCGCTTTCCTGTCTCCCCATTTTAATTTCTTTTAAAGAAAATAGCGCAGGTGTGCGCAAGACTAAGCACGTTTAAGCGGTTGTAAGCGGGTGTGCGCGGAGCTAAACGCCAGTGCGCATGCGTGAGCTCCGCGCAAACCAGCGCTAACCCGGTTACAACTGCTTAAAAGTTCCTTAGTCACTTTGATTGACAGGTCTTGTAGTCAGTTCAGAAGCAAAATAAAATCCCACTGGCAGTCCTGAACCCAGGACCTTGGAAACAGTAGTCTGCATGACTTACCACTAAGCCATGACTCTTATACAAAAACATTGTGCTAAAATAAATATATCATGTAATAGTAGTAATGAATGTAAAGGGAATATAGATGTGTAGTACACAAAGCATGTCATTTAGAATTACTGTCAAAACTAGTGGATTTCCATAATAGTAGTGTGTGAACAGAAACAGCCATGCTAGTTGGTAGCTAGTAGGTAATAATGTCACTATAGCACCTTGCAAGCCACACACATACTCACAGCAGGATAATCACTGCCCATACCCCACAACCTCTTACAGGAACACATCTGGACCAAGTAATAAAATATGTGGAGCAAAGGCCCAAAACCAGGGACACATTACAAATAATGTTACAACAAACGCAGACAGTTCAGACAGTAACAGGGTCTGCATTTTGTGGGATGTTTGGAAGGGTATGAAGTCTAAAACTTGAATGTTTGTCACTATATTCTGACTTGAGCCCAGAGTGATTTGCCAGAAAAAGCTGTGCATGAGATATTGACCAAAATATGAGGCAGAAATATGGACAACCTGCAAATATTTGTACACATGAGATGTCTGACACCACCATACTTGAATAGTTAAGAGCCTAGCCATAGCAACAGTGAATGACTTACAGGGATGCCCCACAGACTCCATGTGAAATGTACAAACAGTAGGCAGAAAGGTGTAACAACACATGCAATGGTAACTATGGAGTCCTGAAAGTATTCACCACTTGCATGGCAGAATAAGTGTAGTAATACATATGCTCATGCTAACCCACAGTCACAACTGCAGCATACCAGACAATTTAATGGATGTACTCCACTGATATGTACCATTCCATGAGGCAGATAACAGATGAACCTGAAAGTCTCTGGGGCCTGCTCAGAAGCATACTCAAATACCCTAATAGATGTCAAGGCCCACACCATGGCCAGACCACACTGCATGCTGTAACACCCTAGCAGATATAGCAAGCATTCCAAGGTGTGAATGTACATGGAAAATAGGAAAGCTACAGCAGCACACTACAGTCAGGACACCTAGCCGGCATACAAGTAGTGACTGTAAAGGGCAAATATTGAAGCCTTAGCAACAAAGTGCAAGCAAAAGTGAAAGGAAAGCACACACACACACATTAACAGTAGTAGTAGTTGTAGGTGTCAGTGTACATACACAGTTAGTACAGGAAACTGGAGAAATGAATGGAGGAATGTTAATCTACAACACAGCTGGAAATATGAGAGAGATACCAACCGTTACACTCACAGAACATTGTCCACAGCATAACAGCATGGTCCCTGCCCTTAAAATCTGAAAGGGCTACGCCTATCTCACATACCTTTTTATAGCACTGTTCTGAAATCACAGTGAGAACTGCAATCAGTACACAACTGGCTGCATGCAATTAGCAAATGCTGGCTAACAATTGGTGCAGAGGCCATCACATGGGCATATGCAGATACCTACAAAAGTATGCAGTACTCCCAGTCCACACATGCAATCCTTTCATTGCACCCAGAGGAGGACGTGAGAGACAGACAGACGGACATAGAGAAAGAGAGAGAGACAGAGACAGAGACAGAGAAAATTGAAATTAAGCAGACATAAACAAAACTGTTCAGCAACAGCCACCTGAAAGCTGACAACTGGGAAGTGGAGCAGCAGGACAGAAAACCAGATGGCAACACAAGCAGCTGTGACAAACACAGGTAATGTAAAGTAATACTATAATGGTCTACATACTGTGAACCCTCCATATGTGTCATTGGTCTGTATCCATATGTATATGAAGATGTGTGAAGGGCAGGGGACATACAGCAACTATCAGTGAAGGCTGTACATACATTTGTATGTGAGAGCATCTATGTGCACATATCAATAAAGGTTGACTGTAGGTTGTAGTGCAATGTACAAAGTAGGTTTCACAGTTATGTATGTTTAGCAGTATGGTAGACAAACATGTTGATATACCTGTCTATCATATGGATACGTATGTATGTCAACATATGTATGTATGTACATATATATATATATATATATATATATATATATATATATATATATATATATAATATGCATATATGTATACATACATAGAGAGAGATGTAGGAATACATAGACAGATGTAGATAGAATATGTACAAACATATATATGTAATGCACACATACAGATATAGATATATGTAGATACATCTAGATAGACAGACTGATCTGACTATCTACAGGTATGACTGTATATGACAACCTCAACACACCCTGTCCCACCCCCTCTGTCACTCTCACCCCCTCTGTGTCCCCCCCTCCACATCTATAGCAATATATGTACATCAATATATATATATATATATATATATATATATATATGTGTATATGTATACAGACATATATATATATATATATATATATATATATATATATATATATATATATATGTATATATACATATAGATATATCTATATATATATATATATATATATATATATATATATATATATATATATATATATGTATATATAGAGAGAGAGAGATGTATATAAATTCTGAGTGAGGCACATGTGTACAGATGTATTGCAACAGGTGCCTGGTGACAAAGGCATGGAGTGAACACCAGTGTCGAAACTGGAGTACCATACCCCATTTCAAATCACCTACACCAGTAACCACCAGATATGTGATTGGCTGCCCACCACTGCATGTGTCAGGGGTGAACAGGGTCATAAATGTGTACAATAGTCCCCCCAATGATAGGCACAGTGGCACACTATTCCTGGAATACCTGCACATGGTATGTGTCAGCAGACATGGTGTGTCAGCTATGGACATGTAGGTCGGTGTACCCCTCCACACCACATAATGGATGCCATGGTATGGACCTCACATGACAGCTACAGATATGGAGAAGGACACAGTGACATGTACAACACTGTGACAATGCACTCAAACACATTACCAATGCACAGTGACTGACAACACCACAGAGTACACATATAATACCCACATAGAGGTTACCACTCCCAGATTTACATACGTTAGTCACACCCATGACAGATGTCCAACAACCATAGTAACACCTCACACCATCCACAACCTAAATGACTGTTGTGTGTCGTCCATGCCACTGCAATAGAGAGCACATGTGGAGGTAAAAGTTCCTACCCACAGATAAGACATACCCTGCAATAAACCACACAGTGTTAAGAAGCAAGACTCCCCATGAGTACATGTCACATGTAACCCTGCTGAATGTTAGTCAGTTAGGTAATATGCCATATGAGTCACCCTGTGTAACTGTGTGACAACAGCAGGTACCATCACACCACATGTTTCACAATGGTCAGGGTAGCAGAACAGTATGCTGCTGTAGTCCCAGGGGCAATAGCATATTGTATAGTATTGTATTGTAATGTAATGTATTGTGTTGCATTGTATTGGTATGTTGAGGTGCCTCCTTCGTGGAGTGGAACCACTGCTGCTGTGCGCCAGTGTACAGGTACATATCCTGTAGTCAGGCTAGTGTTACATAGCACTTCTATATGTGTGTTTAGCTCCTATCAGAGTTTATGTAGCATGCAACTGGGGATACCATCAGGTCCCAGTCATGTTGTGTATTCTGCTTTCTTGAGTGCAGCTCTCACCTGGACATCTGTGATGACAGGGAGGTTACAGTCAGCTGGGATAACTATGTCTTATTTTGGGGGAGAGGGTGGGGTGACACCTGTACTGAACCTGTCTGCCACAGTGTTGTCAATATCTGTGGTGTCAGTGAAATATTTGTTGTTGTGTACTAACTATGGGCATAGAGGATGGATTCTGACCAGGTTGCTAACATAACTGAAGAAGGCCTTCTGGTTATCTGTAGTGTCCCTCTTGATTTCCCTCTCAAAGTTGCCCATGGATGTTTGTATGATGGAAAATAGATCCTTACTAGTGCTGCTCAGACATGCCCTCCCTTTATGGAATTATGATCTGTCTTGCAGTAGCTTCCATCTTCTGTAATACAATCTGCCTATGGCTGGGGTCCACCAGACAGGATGCTGTCCCTTTGTGGAGAGTGTCTTGGTCATATATGGGATTGCATGATCCATGCATTCTCGGAGATGTCTGTAGAAAGCAATTGTGTAGGGGTCAGCATTGTGGGTTGTATCTGCCACTGGCCCAGTGGGCTGAAAGGATACCATGTCACTGTTACAAAGTGTAAAGTTTGCATCTGTAATGTTATTCACTATAGTCGTTTGTGCTGGTGGTGGAGGTGGGATATGTATATCCAGGGCAATTAGTGTGTGGTCAGCTCACAGTAGTTGATGATGTAGGCCATACAGTACCTAGATACAAACTCCCAGAGTGACAAGGTGCTCTTGACCTGAATCAGTGTTCTGACTGCTGGGGTTTGGTAGTATGTTGTATAGAGTGTGCCAGGTACTGTTGCACAGTTGCTGGCTGAGCACTGATACCTGGCCATTTACATGTGTATCCACCAATAGACAGACAGATGCTATATATGTGAGATATGTTGTATCATAACAGTCGAGTAGTATGTGTGCCAAATTCTACTGACATATATTGCTGATATCAGGTTATTTTCTTTTTCAGGTACATGGCTCACCCGTGGAATCCCACTTACTCCACAGCTGAGGATAAGGAGATACACCAGAGCCTGGTGTGGGATTATGCAATACTCTTTTCCCGCACCAGCCAGAATCAGCAGGAGAGGGCTGCACTGTGGCAAGACCTGGTCCATCGGGTAAATGACATAGGCACGCATAATAGGACATATGAGCAGGTACGACATCACTGCAGTGATTTAATCAGAAATGTCCATCAGCGTGCATGGGATATCCACAGGCAACAGGTCGCCACAGGTGGTGGGGTGGCTACACATCCCCCACTCACCAGACTGGAGGGACTACTCAGAGTGTAGTGGCTCCAGTCCTCCAGCAACAACAACAGCAGCAGACATGCATTATGATGGAGGCTGGAGCCACGCAGCAGCAAGACAGTGAACATGCAGGTAATATGCCATGTGTATAATTGACTATTGTGTACACTGGTAGTTAATGCATGTGTGAGGTGTGTCCTTGGTTTGTAGCTGTCACCATAGTATTTAATGTGCAAGTGTGATATCCTCAATATTAGCAGCTGACCTGTGAAAGGCGACTGTTGTACTACTGACCTATATCATACTCAGTAACAATGGCACAGTTGTGCCCACTGACATTAGTTTTTTCACGTCTGCAGGTTCCTCCAGTGTAACAGCAATGCAGCCTATCCATGCTGGTGAGTGTGTATTAACAATTCCTGTAATAGTTTTGATAGTAATAGTAATATTCGGCTCACTTAGTAGTGCTCTTTGTATGCATGTAGGTGTGTCTGTGTCTGTGTGTTGATATCACGCATACTGAGTACTGTGCAATTGTGTGAAACTGTGTGCATGTGTGCATGTGTGCATGTGTGCATGTGCGCATGTGCGCATGTGTGCATGTGTGCACCTGTGCATGTGTGCATGTGTGCATGTGTGCACATGTGCATGTGTGCATGTGTGCATGTGTGCACCTGTGTGCATGTGTGCATGTGTGCATGTGTGCACCTGTGCATGTGTGCATGTGTGCATGTGTGCATGTGCACATGTGTGCATGCGCACATGTGTGCATGTGTGCACCTGTGCATGTGTGCACGTGCGCATGTGTGCATGTGCGCATGTGTGCATGTGTGCATGTCTGCATGTGTGCACCTGTGCATGTGTGCATGTGCGCATGTGTGCATGTGTGCATGTGCACATGTGTGCATGTGTGCATATGTGCATGTGTGCACCTGTGCATGTGTGCATGTGTGCATGTGTGCATGTGTGCATCTGTGCATGTGTGCACGTGTGCATGTGTGCATGTGTGCATGTGTGCATGTGTGCATCACTGGTAATGTGTAGACATTGTAAACTGTGTTTCCTGTTTCCCTCCCACAGGTTCTGGTGCTGCTCTGGTGTCATGTAGCAGGGAACCTGAATCAGGTGCCATGGGTACTGATAATGATGACATCTGTGTAATGGAACAGGAAGGTATGCCAGGGTCCGCCATTGGTCAGCCGATTGACAGTACACAGCTGTCGACCCCATCAATGCGCACAGTTATCCTGCCAATACACCCTTTGTCACCAATGTCCCTAGGTGATGGACAGCATACAGTGGGCATTGACCAGGGTAATGTGGTATCTGTGGCACATGCCTCCCCACACAGCAGCCATGGGCATGGCCCAGAGATGGTACCACACAGACAGATGTCCAGGGGTTCTCGTGGGAGCATCCGTGGGCGTACTGCCCCTGTCAGACATGCCCACAGAGGTCTTACAACCTCAGCTATGTTTCGGGCTGTCATGCAGGCACAGTCACGTATGGAACGGTACACCAGACAGGGTCTGAGGGAGCTGACAGCATGTCACACAGCCATGACTGACAGTATGCGTGACAATGCGGCTGCCATCCGTGATTTCACTGATGTCATAGACAGACGTTGTGGGGACATATTAGACTGGTTCCACAAGTACATGTCCATGAGCCAGGGCGATGGTGGGCAGTTGAGGCGTCCATGTGGCCGTATGCCAGCAACAGCAGCAGCTGGCAGTCGTCACGGATGACAACAGGGCCACAGCCGCCCCAGTAGTGCCAGCAGCATCCCCAGCAATGCTGGGTCTGTGCTGTCATCAGACCGCCCCAGGAGACCATGTGCACGTGGCTCTAGCCAGGCCCGACAGGGATCTGTGTCCAGTCAATGAACACCTGCTTCTGATGACAGTACCCAGTCTGGGTTGGTACTGGATATGGTCCGTAGCACCCCTGCAAGGCACAGGTACCGTGTCCGTGGCCAGAGACACTGATCTGTATGACCTGGCAAGTACAGTCTGTGGCTGTCCACAAACACCAGTATATGGCAGCCATGAGGTGGAACTGTGTGCATCCATACACACATGCGAATTGACAACACCTAGGGCTACCGCATACACGCACACACTGCATCAACATTGCCCCACCTTCTACTGCTGTCCCTCACCAACACACATACACATACATGTCAGTCAGTGGTATTAGTGGCTGACTCAGGCATACCAAGTTCACACCGTGTGCATATGATGAAACTGTGCCACCTCCTGCAACCTGTAACAACTGTGCAGGTACAGGTTAACATGTTGCTGATGCACAGGGTGACCACCTAGATGTGTAGTAATAGTATCATGTTGTTAACAGTACTGTGTGCTGAATTAATTGTGGGTATATCACAGCATGCCTGATGCAGTAAGGGTGTGATTGTCATGTACTGTTGTCTACACCCATGGTAAGTACCACAGTGTATCATCTTCACATGTTGGCATACTGGTGGTAATGATGTCAACAGAAGGCTACATACATAGGTAGCACATGGGATAAGGTAATGAATGTAGTAATACGCAATGATGGACATGTAAACTGCAAGTGGCATGTTGCCCACACTGGACTCTGCAATGCGGATGTTTGAGGATGTTGATATGTGTGCAGTACTCAACGACTGGTACAGGACACACAGGAACACCCTAGCACTGCAAGCTCACATCTCATACCATGCTAGACAGCCCCAACACACACAACTAACTGTCACAGGAGGGAGAGTCCCCATATATGTCAGGGGTACTGTGGTGGCAGGCCAGGTAGCATACATCCTACTAAGTATGGAACCACTGAGTGAAGGCTCAGTGTCTGTTATTTGACATGTGTATTACTGCAGGTATGAGCACATGGGTTTCCATCCAGTTATTGTACATCCTGACAGTACATGGTCTGTACACTTGTGTGCACTGAGACTGGACCCTAGCCATCTGACCCGTGTATTTCCATGTACATGTGCATAGTGCCTGCATATTTGCAGTGTTACCTACTGGAAGTGGTACAGCTTGTTTGCTGTACAATGGACTACATGCAGCCCTGTTTACTGTAGCTTTGTTTGCATACATGTTTGCTTGCAATTACCCTGTAATACTGATCACACCTGCAATGCATAGTTATAGAGCTTCTGTGGACTCCTAGTGCCATCTGCATAGCTTACTATATGTATGTCCATGTCTCACTTGACAGAATGTCACTGTTCGTCCTGTTCACATGTACATTGCCTGTGACACAGTGCATATGACTTACCTGGCATGTGTCCACGTGAGCAGTCATATATGCTACTGCTAACTAATCACAGGCACTACACCTTCACATATTCATCTTCTGTTGAACCACCTGCTTCGCTAGGGATGGCCTGCACCTGTCACCCCTGGGCTTTCAGATATTGGCAAAGGCTCTTGCTACCCCCATAGTGCCTTTGTTAGGCAAGGCTCAAATGACAAACCCACCTTCATAGGTATCACAAGGGATAAGAAACTAAGAGTAATGATACCCAATGCCAGAAGTCTAAACCTCAAGATGCATGCACCCAAAACTCTCCTTGGCATGGAGAACATCGATATCTGTGCAGTAACAGATGCCTGGTTCAGGACTACTGAGAGCACACCAGCACTACCAGGTTTAACCTCATACCATGCTTTTCAGCCCCAAAACTTGGAACAAACCACAAATGGAGGGGGAGTATTGATATTCATCAAAGATATCCACACCTCCAGGTTGGTGGCAAAGCACCAAGCATCAGAGACTATCCATGTGCAACTAACAATGGGTCAAACTGCCTTCCAGGTTATAGCCTGCTACAGGCCACCCTCCCAAACCCAAGAACTGCACTCAGCCGTCCTGTGAACAGTGGAAATATGAAGGTCTCTCCAAACACCATTATATTGGGCGACGTCAACTACCCAAACATGGACTGGGAGCATGACTCTAGCTCCAACACCCTAGGCCAAAGATTCCTAGAATATATGAGCTCAAATGCTATGGAACAACTTGTTACCACTCCCACAAGAAGAGGAAACATACTGGACCTGATCATCACCAGCATGGGGACTCTATGCTCCAGACCAGAAGTGTATCCCTCACTGGTAAGATCGGACCATAAACTAATCTCACTGGATATTCACATCCCGACCCCACCCCCTGCCCAGAACACCACAGTAAACAACTTCTCTAAAGCAAATTCACACTCCTCAAAACTGAGGTGGAATCCTTCAAAGCCCCCGGGCCTGTGGAAACTACAGACCAGACCGCAGATTCCTCTATAAACGCATTCTATGGACGCCTTCAGGAATGCGTGGATCATGTGATCCCAAATAAAACCAAGACCCAATGCTCCAAAGGCAGACGTCCTGCCTGGTGGACCCCAGCCATAAACAAACTACACAATAGAAGGAGGAAGCTACCAAATGATACAGCAAATTCACAAATAGGGAAGGCATCACTGATCAGTATTAGCAAATAACTACAGGCACTCATAAGATTGTCTAAGGCCAGCTTCGACAGAGATTGCACAGGACACTAAGGATAATCACAATGCTTTCTTTAGTTATGTTAGGAACCTGGGTGGTAATTCCCAGATATGCTCAGAGGTAGTCCAAAATGTCAATAGAAACACCAAGCCCACAGACATTGCCAACATTCTAGCTGACAGGTTCAGTGCAAACTTCTCACCCCCCTCCACACTGAAAGGGCAAATATGTATCCCAGCAGAGTGCTGCCCCCCTGACATCTCAGATGCTCAGGTAAGAGCCGCCCTCTCCAAAGCAATACACACTGCATCAATGGGACGAGACAGTGTCCCAGGCTGTGTCCTACATGACCACCAAGACGTGCTACTACCAAACATAAACCTACTGTTCAATCCCAGACTTACTACAGGATATGTGTCCAAAGTGTGCCGTACAGCAACAGTGGTCCCTCTACAGAAAGGTGGTGCCTCAATGGATCCTGGACACTCTCACCCCATAAGCCAAACTAGCTTGGTCTGCAGAGCTATGGAAAGGATCACCATGGACCACATAGATATAGATATTGCTGACCTACTGACACTGGTTCATACCCAGTTTGGCTTTGTTAAGGGCAGATCCTGCCTCTCAAACCTGGTTGATTTCTTTGAAACAGTCACCAAGGCCATTGACGAGGGGAAGGTGGTTCACACAGCCTACCTGGACCTCGCAAAAGCCTTCAAAACAATACCCCACTCGAGCATTCTAGAGAAGCTCACCAGCTTAAATATAAGCCCCTATGTCACTAGATGGATTGCACACTGGCTGAAGGACAGAACCCACATGGTTAGAATTGCTGGAGCCATGCCAGACTCCAAACCAGTTACGAGTTGTGTACCACAAGGCTCAGTCCTGGGACCTCCCTTGTTTGGTATATATTTATCGGAGGTACAGGCCAACACAGAAGGACTGTGGCTGACCAAATATGCAGATGACTGCAAACTGGCCACCATAATCGACTCTCCAGCCGACACAAGCATCTTCCAAAGGGGCATCATAGAAACAGACAATTTGTGCCAGAGCCATGGCCTCCAGCTGAATGCAAAAGTGTGTATAGTCATCCCCTTTGGCACAAACAAAGTGCCCACAAATTACCACATAGGTGGTACTCCATTATGTACAGAAGAATTAATTAGGGACCTGGGGACCCAAGTTGATAGCAATCTCTCATTTGACAACCACGTGACCAAAGTGGTTAGTAAGACATTGTATGTAGCCCACCCCATCATGAAGGGATTCACATCTACATCAGGGGAGGACATCGTGCCTCTTTACTCATCCCTCATCAGGCCCATAATTGAGTACAATCCCCCTGTTGGGATGTACCTTACCAGACACCTGCAGCAACTGGAAAGACCCCAAAAGTACCTCACCAAGAGGATCAAAGGGCTGAAACAGATGCCATATGCTGACCGGTTAAAAACAAACAGCTCTACTCAGTTGCATACCACCTGTTCAGAGGCGATCTGTGCCTAATGTATAACACCATGTCGAACCTGGAATTAATGGGCATGCTGCACCTGAGAATATCCAAATCCCATCGGGATACACGCTTGAGAGACCTGAGCCTCAGCACTGAAATAAATAGGACATGCTGGAGGGACAGATTCATAACCCAGAGGCTCACTTCACTCTGGAATAAAATCCCAGTCCAGGTTAGGAAGAGTCCCTCATTGACTCTCTTCAAGAGGAATCTTGATGAGTGCATGGGACATTGTAGGTTTACCCCGGGTATCACTTCTGTGTCACTGTTAGACAGAGGCACAGTATACTAACCTCGGAAAAGGGCATGGTAAGATATATTTACATTGGATGGCGACAGCCAAACACATTCTGGCTAGGTTCTTAAATGCCCTAGGGCAGATTGCCTAGTATGACGCTATGAACCTATGAACCTATGTACCTTGTTCCCCATTAGCCCTATGTGCTGTTAATCACCATGGCAATCACAATACTATGGAAGCATGTTCAAAGGTCAGTTGTCAGTCACCTCTATGCTACAGTTGTGGAATATGTGGGTCATGTGGAAATGTCACAGCTGCCACATGTACACAGTCAACCCTCTCCCCTACACATGGACGTACAACACATGTATGAGATGGAACCACATAGCCAAACTGGGGACTAAGCACTCTGAACCCAGTACTGGCATAACCTGTCAGGTGGCATGCAATACTACAGTGACTACAATACCAGTCTGATGTAGACCTACACTGACAGCAATACAAGCATGTGAACACACTGGGCCATTCGTGGAGCCTTAGAATAGCATCCTGCCTGAGCGGCACACACCTCTGCAGCTGGCACACAGGCATACGTTATGCCTGAACACATCACACATAACACATAGCACACAAATCCTGTGTGCCAGTCACAGCCTGTATGGCTAGACAACACACCTGCCACAGTTATGTTAGCTACATTTATTGTCCAGTACAGTATGGTCATGCTCACCAGGCTGGACAAGGTGAAGGTCAGAGTGATATGCCTGTGGGGCACTATGGTCCACCACATAACACAAGCATACAGGTCGGTCAGAGGCATGGACACATATGACTTAGTCATTGTCCATGCCACAAGCCTTCTCCTGCTGTACTTATAGGGTGCTGACATGATCAGTGTTTAGAAAGGGGAATGTGCATCCTGTAGTCTGTTCTAGTTGCCAAAAGGGACATTTCCTTCACACACACTAACCCCCCTCAGCCAAAAACACACACTTGCAGGATTCAAACCCCCATCTGACTATGTTATGCCACTCAAGACAGATGCATTAGCAAAGCGCGCTATTCACATTAGTGGGAGGTTTTCCTTCTCTTGCTATACTTATAGGGTGCTGACATCATCAGTGTTTAGAAAGGGGAATGTGCATCCTGTAGTCTGTTCTCCTAGTTGCCAAAAGGGACATTCCCCTCACACACACTAACCTCCCTCAGCTAAACACACACACTTGCCAGATTCAAACCCCTACCTAACTATGTTATGACATTTGAGATGGACGCATTAGCGGAGCACGCTATTTGCATTACTGGGAAGTTTTCCTTCTCCTGCTATACTTATAGAGTGCTGACATCATCAGTGTTTAGAAAGGGGAATGTGCATCCTGTCGTCTGTTCTCCTAGTTGCCAAAAGGGACATTTCCCTAACACACAATAACCCCCCGCAGCCAAACACACACACTTGCAGGATTCAAACCCCTACCTAACAATGGTATGACATTTGAGATGGACGCATTAGCTGAGCGCGCTATTCACATTACTGGGAGGTTTCCCTTTTCCTGCTATACTTATAGAGTTCTAACATCATCAGTGTTTAGAAAGGGGAATGTGCATCCTGTAGTGTGTTTTCCCAGTTGCCAAAAGGGGGGATTTCTCTCCCACATACTTGCACACGCACCAACCCCACTCACACACACTGAGCATTTGCAGGATTCAAACCTCTATCTAACTATGCTATGACACTTGAGACGGACGCATTAGCGGAGTGCACTAATTGCATTACTGAAAGGTTTCTTTGCTCCTGCTGTACTTATAGGGTGCTGACATCATCGGAGTTTAGAAAGGGGAATGTGCATCCTGTGGGGAGGCAGACACCAAGCACACTCTGGCTAAGCTGTCATTCCCTAGGGCAAACAGCCTAGTGTTAACCTCTACACCCATATGTTTAATTGTCAAATGCACATTATTTGTTGCTGATAGACTGTTTGCACGTCTTTATTGCCATAGCATACCCTGTTTGTATGAACAACTTGTGTATCTGTGGAAGATGTTTGCATATGGGAGGGATCCACTATATCACGTATGTCTCTGTAGTCATTTAACTGTGTGCACTGGGCAGACTGCTGTAATGTGGTTGGTTCCTGGAATAACATGTAAAAATACCAGATATGTGTGGCCAACTGCTAAACTGAGATTTGGCCTAAGTGTGTGAGCATGCCCAGTTCAGCCTTCCCATGGCATGTTGTCTGACATATGTCTCATTTATCAAAGTGTGTGAGCATGCCCAGTGTGAGCATTCCATATGTTGAAATCTGCAGCCCACCACATTTGTGGATGAGTGTGAACTTCAACAAATATCTCCCGTTTTTGGTTGTGTGTTATGTGTCATGTTGTGTAGTTACTGTACAACTGCTTTGTGTGTGAACACAACAGGATTATACTGTGCATGCAGGGTTTGCATGGGATACTTTGCATACAGTTGTCAACATCCTTTCACACTGACCTAACACTGTAGTACTGTATAGTGTACTGGTTCAGTACTTTGACTGTGGTGGACAGTATCCTGGGCTTTAGTGCTATCACTGCTTTACATTTCCATAGTGAGCACAACAGCTTGGTTAGGGGCCAGTTGTGTACATCTGACCATGTTGCATTATGTTCAGATATGAACTACTTAAACCAGGCTTGTCCAACATTGGTAGTGTATTCCACAACATAGGTGTACATTTGCAAACACTAGCGATGTGCCCTAGTCCATTTCTAATGCTAGTCGGAGAGTGTGTTTGTCCTTCGACACACATTGTAAGTGGAGTTTGCCATGACATATGTCATGGTTAGTATACTGTGCCTCTGTCTACCTGTGACATGACAGTGATACCCAGGATAAAGCTACCATCTCCCATCCACTCATCAAGATTCCTATTGAGGAAAATCGATAAGTGACTCTATGGGTTGCCTGTACTGGGACTTTACTCATGGGTGGGGGTGGCTTCTGTGTTATGGATCATGAAGTACAGCTTGTCCTATGTAAGTCAGTGCTGGGGTTCAGGTCTCTCATGTGCATAGCTCACTGCCATTCAGATTGTACAAGGTGCAGCATGTTTATTGATACCAGCAACACAGGCAACACATGGCATCTGTGCAAGCTCTTTGATACTCCTGGTGAGGTACTGTTGGGGACTTTATGGTTGATGGAGGTGTCTGCTGAGGTACATCCCACAGGGGCTATTGTAGTCAATTGTAACGCTGATGAAGGATGACTGCAGAACCACAATGACCTCCCCTTATCTAGATCTGACAACCTTCATGATTAGGTGGGTATATGGTATGTTTCTGTAAACACTACAGCACATATTTGTCCAATGCAGGATATCTATCACCTTGTGTCCCCAGGTCTCTCATTACATGTTAAGTACGTAATGGGTTAACACCTATGTGGTAATTGTGGGCACTTACTGTATATCCATGGGGGTTGACTATACACTTTTCTGCAATTAGCTTGCTGACATGGCTATGGCACCAGTTGTCTGTTTCTATCTGGCCCTTTTGTGGGATGCTTGTGTCAGCTGGTGGATCATATATGGTGAGCAGTTTGTAGTCCTCTGCAAACATGTTCAGACACAGTCCATCCATGTTGGCCTGTACCTATGGGACATATATACCAGACGAGGGAGATCCCAGGACCAAGCCTTGTGGGATGCCAGTTATATCTGGTTTGTATCCAGCAACTGAAGCACAACAGTCTTGAACAACTACCAAACAGGAATCTTCATAAACCAGCGTCTTTATTGGAAAAACAGACAACAAGAATTCACAACTTAGCGCTTTCACCCTTGCAATAAGGGCATCATCAGAGTTATACTTCATCTTGAAAAATCACATGTTTAAATAGCAAAAAGCTGAAAAACACACCCCCACAGCAACCAATAGCAGCTCAATAAAGTTTACCATCACACTTAAATAGTAATTAAAAGTGTTCACACGCTGTTAAAACACATTCTTAAAACACATTTTCTAATGCCCATAGGGCATTAGAAAATGTGTTTTAACAGAGTGTGAACACAACACAACAGGAACAGCTGTGTGGTTTGTCAAGCATGACATCCCAAGCAGACAGACATTGGATCCCCTTGGAATGACACCAGTAAGTGTGCCACTTGCTATGACTGATCATTCCGTGTTTGTACTGTGGCATTATTCTTGGTAAGGGTAGGATGCTGCAAACGGTGAGTGTCATACCAGCCTGGACTACATAATCAGAGAACTCATCTATGTCTCTTTTCATGCAGTCTAGGGAGGTACATCTCAGGTCATTCACACCAGCATGGACTATGACTGCATCATATTTCTACTTGCTTTGGGGTGACCTGCATACTTGTGTTATGTGGCATATTGTGGCAGCCTACAGGCAGCCTACTGTACCCTTTCCCTTGTTCAGTCTGGTGTGCGGGACAGCAGTGTGTCTCGCTATGGAGTCACCTATTACAACTGTATCACGCATGTTGTTTCTCCTTCTGGCCTGTGACTGTTTGGCACACCAGCTTTGTGTACTATGTGTTGCATGTGCTATGTTTGGAAGTTGTTTGATTGGATGTCTGCTTTAGAGGCCTCTGTTGGTGTGCTATGTTTGTAATTTGTGCCTCCGGGAATGTTTTTCTGTGTTTATGTCTTTGGTTTGCAGTTGTGATAGGTCTATGTGGGACTGTGTTTGTGGTGTGTGTGTGGTTACCTTCTCCTCCTGACTAGTTTTGGGAGTACTGAGTTGAGGGAGCTCAGCCTCCAGTTTGGATAGATGGTTGCATCTCTCACATATATTTGTATTTCTTGGGGAGTTGGGGTTGTCTGTGTACTTGGGGCAGGTGTAACATTGCCTCAAGATTCACAGATTCAACTTGTTGTGGCTGGCCTTAGTGGATTGTATGTGTGGACATATTTTATTGCCATACTACTGATCAGTGATTACTTCATTGTTTATGTTTGCTCTGTCATGTAGTAGCTTCCTCATTCTCTTGCATGGTTTGGTTATGGCTGGTGTCCACCATGCCAGATGCCTGCGTGTATGGCATTGTGTCTTGTTTTAATTTAGGATTGCATAATCCAAGCATTCCTGGCAGTGTTCATGGAATGGCTGTATTACAGGTTCTGAGGTTTGGCCCATATTTTGCACCTGCACAGGACTTTTAATGGATTCCACATCAGTTTGGAGGAGTGTAAATATTGCTTTACACATGTTTTCCACTGTGGTTTTCTGGCCAGGGACTGTGATCAGGATTTGTATATCCAGTGTGATTACTCTATGGTCTGGTTTTACCAGTGAGCAATACACTTCTCGTCTTGCCATCCAGTACCCATGTTGCTGATTATCACATCCAGTATGCTTACCCCTCTTGTGGGAGTGGTACGTTGTTCCTGGGCATTTTGGTTTATGGATTCTATGAACTTTTGTCCTACAGTGTTGGAGCTTCCCAGTCTATGTCTGGGTATTTTCAGTCACCCAATATCATGTGGTTTGGAGGACTTGATATATTCATGTATTCCAGCATAGGCCAGTTGCAGTTCCTGGTGTTGGGACAGTAGTCTGTAGCAGGCTATAAACTGGGGGGGGCAGTTTTAGCCACTGTTACTTGACCATGGCTAGTCCATGCTGCTTCTTGTTGTGGTACCAACATGGGGGTGTGGTTATCCTTGACAATTATTGCTAGTCACCCTCCTTTTGTAGCTTGTTCCATGTTTTGAGGCTGTACAGCACAGTATGAGGTGTAACCTGGTAGTGTTAGGGTGCTGTTGTGAGCCTTGACTCAGTTTTCTGTTACAGCACAGATATCAACATTCTCCATACTGGGTGAGTTTAGACTGCATGCATCTTGCTGTTTTGACTTATCCCTTATCTTATTCTTATCCCTTCTGATACCTATGGAGGTAGGTTTGTGTTTTGAGCCTTACCTATTCAGGGCACACTGTGGGTAACAACAGCCTTTGCCAGTATCCATACGGCCTGCACTGATAGGTGCATGCCAGTCCTAGCAGGTGGAGCATCATGTCATGCTCAGCATGTCATCCCAGGCTGGCACACATTGGATCCCCTTTGACTAACTGCGATACTTCAGTCAATTATTGCACTTGATCATCTCATTGTCATATTGTGGCATGATGCTTGGTGAGGGTAGGATGTTAGTCAGGGTCCTCAGGTGTGCATATAGTACATGGTGTTACATTACTTAACACATGGCATTCATGCCTCAGGTGGTGCTGCAGGGCTGCCTCTGTCGGATGCACATATTACACTCCCTGTACATGTTTGTGAGCAGGTCATGTCATTTTAGGCATCCCTGTTATTATATGAGTGAGTCAGAGAGGGGTATCATTCCCAGGGTTCCTACTGAGCCAGTGTATGTGCTATGCGTTGCCTCTATGCCAAGGCCAGAGCATACTGGGCATGCCTCCTTCTGCCTACTGGGGCAGGCTCAGGTTGTTTCTCCTCCGAGTCACGCTCTGCCTGTAATGGCCTTGGCAATGGTGGGGGGCTGTTTGGCCCGGCCCTATGCTGGTCCTGCTGCAGCTGTTTTCGCAAGATCATATTATGTAGCATAGCACATACCATGACAATCTGGGTACATGTAGTTGGTGTGTACTGCAAGGCTCCACCAGATGTGGCCAGACACCGGAACCATGACTTGAGCAGCCCAAACACACGCTCTATTAGATTACGTGTTTGTGCGTGTGCCTCATTATGGTGTTCCTGTTCAGGTGTGTGTGCGTTTCTGATGGGTGTCATCAGCCACGGCTCCAGTGCATAACCTGCATCCCCCACTAGGTGTCTGTGCGGGATGTCCCCATTGGCAAATGTCTGGTACAGCTGTGTCAAATGCCAGATGTGAGAATCATGGTAGCTCCCAGGGCAGCCAGCACACACATTCATTATTATGCCCTGGGCATCACACACGACCTGGCAGTTGATGGAGGTGAAGCCCTTGCGGTTAATGTATGCCCTACCCCACTCACCGGCTGGTGCTTTGATGCGTATGTGCGTGCAGTCTATTGCACCCACTACCTCAGGGTATTCCGCTATTTGCTGGAAGAGACGCATATTGCTGGCCAATACCTCACGGGCATTGGGGAAATATACATGATCACCGACATGTGCTGACATGGCATCCAGGAACTGGTGCAATACCCTGGATGCTGATGCCTGTGATATCCCCATCATATCACCAGTTGGTCTCTGGAAGGTACCTGTTGCTAGTATTCTAGGCCAACACATACCTTGGTTTCCACTGGGATGGGTTCCCCTCTGTTGGTTCTGTGTGTGAGGCGTGGCCTGCACAGCTCCACTATTTGCTGCAGGAGGTCTCTGTCCACTATATAGCACTCTACTATCTCCAGCTCATGTAACCCGTGGTAGGTGACCCTGGGCCTGTACATTCTTCTCCGTCTCCTCACTGTGGGTTGTCTGGCACCATCTGCATTGTCACCACCCTCAGCAAGTCGCCTATGTCTCATTATGACAGCTATGGCAGCCCCTAACATTTCTGCTCTGAGTTCAGCTTTTTCAGTTTTCACTTCTAATAGCTTACTCCTGTCTTGCAGTGTCTCTTGAGAGAAACATCTTGCACTGCTGTTTGCAGATTTTTAAGTGTTGGGCTGAGCTACTATTCTGCCTGTGTAATTGCCTGCTTCTAATTGTTTTCACCTGCTAGCTCTAGCAGTATTCCCTGGTAGCGTCCAACTAATTATGTTGCTTCCTTTTTCCTTTCTGTTTCCTCAGGGGGGAGCAGCGTGTATACCAGCAGAAACACGCTCGCAGTGGCTTACACGTGCGCACACATGCTTACACGGCTCAGAATCATCTTATTCGGATTAAAACGTGCGCACACCAGCTCAAACAGTGTTACAGGTCTGCCAACAGGCTTCTACATGCTAAGTCTGCCCTACACGAGTGCACACCCACGCAAACAGTGTTAAACAGCTACCAACACGCTCCCACATGCTCAGTCTGCCTTACACGTGCGCACACTGTCTTACTCATGCTTCATGGTGTGCACACGTGCGCATGCACGCCCAGCAAGAAACTTTGGTGTAGGCAACAGTGTACACCTTCCATTTCTTGACTTTCTCATGCTTATCTAGTGGCACACCTCTTTCCATGATATCTGTCTGACATCTGTCATGTAACTCTGACCTCCAATGAACTGCATTTCTTTCTACCATTCCCCCCTGTGATGTCACCTATCTCCTACTCTGTTCCTCCCCCTTCTGTAACTCTTACACTACTCAGAATGTGCTCATTTGCTATGTGACAGTGGAATTCAGTATCCTAACACTCATTTGCATCAGATTGCCTACTAATGCTTAGTTACATCTCTTAGACTCAGCTTCCCCCCTTAGCAACCACTACACGGTGGCCATGTTGTTTTTGGTCTGCTGGTCCCTGCATTGAAATTCCATGTATTGCATAAAACCCACATTTTATACAGCGCAGCCCGTTTATTTTTAATATTTTTGCATCAGGTTACCTTGCCAATGGCCACATATTTGGCCGTTGGCATGCTGCCTGACACATATGCACCCTTTATTTGGAGCTGACATGGCTCCATTGCGGTTTTTGCAGAAACGTACTCAGTTATCAACTGAGTACATTTCTGCAGCTAAAACAGCTCTTACACGGGCTGTTCTGGGCTTCCTGGATCGCTAATAATCCTCATTTGCATGCTATTCGGCTGCAAGTGAGGTGATTAGCTTATCCACACCCACTCCGTGTAAGAGACGTTTTAGCTTGTCTCTTACACGGACTTTGGGCTGTTCCTGGATCGCAAAGGCTGCATGGAGTCTTACACTACTCTTAGACTCCATGCAAGCCTTCGTGAATCTGGCCCATAGTGTATGCAGAACAAAATACATGAAGAAAAAATTAATATGACATTATAATGGTAAAATTGCAAACAAAAACAAAATTATCATAGTAAGCATTAATAAACTTTTTGACAAAATTAAAAAAACTTTTGTCAATTATTACATAAATAAATAATTTACTTTTAATGATAGTGTTAACACCTTTAATAACATCTCTTTTAATATGTGTGGTGGGACTCAGAGTACCTGGTGAAATTCAGCATATCACCGTGCTTAGTTGTTAGTGTCACAGGTAATATAATTCGCAAATATATGGATAAGCAAGGCCTCAGACCACAAGACAGAATAAGAAACACTCAGCATATAGCCTCGTAGACAGTCACTAGGCTTGCAGTCCAGTAGACCAATAAGATGCCTAGCTCAAATTCTCAGATGCCCCAAAGCAGTATTTGGTTAAGTGATGTGCTCAGTATTACACAGCAGGCAAATGCTAACAGCTCATAGCCTTAATCCTGTGTGCTATCTTATGTTGCAAAGACCCCTGCAAATGTTAGTTTGAATGGGTGCTGCCAGTAATGCATCATAAAAGTACACAGAAAAATAGTACAAAAATGCAGTACAACCACAGAAGGTGCAGATGTGAATGTGTAAATGATAAAACAACTGACACAAGATCCTTCAGTTTATAAGACACCTGCTGTATTCTGCACTGTATGAATTAGATAATAGGGCATGCATAAAATATGTGGGTATGGAAGCAAACTAAAGACATTTGCACCATATAGAATTGACAGTGTTAAAGATACAGAGTATGCGGTATGTACTTGAATTAAATTCATCAGTTCACGATTTAAATGTTGTCAACAGTAGCATAACTGTAAGCGATTCATGTTGGTTGCAGTTATGTGGCAGTGGAGGTCGTGTGTGTGTGTGTGTGTGTGTGTGTGTGTGTGTATATATATATATATATATATATATATATATATATATATATATATATATATGTATATAAACATATATAGAAATATATAGATATCTTGATACATATATATATATATATATATATATATATATATATATAGAGAGAGAGAGAGAGAGAGAGAGAGAGCTAGATACATAGGACAGTATTCATACTCTCTTGAACAAATGCAATAGGGGTATTCCTGATGCTTAAGAATGATTATAGCAAAGGTACGATTCATTGAGGCCATTTATGCTCTTGCACAAGGCCTAAAAAATGAGATGCAAATGAGAACTGTTGTAAAGCATAGCATGCTAATGAGGTGGTTTTGCAATTTATAGACCAACATGCATGCAGTTTGCACATATGCTGTTAAATGTGGTGCTTCATTTTAGATATTGGCTTTGCAATCTGCGAACTTGCTTGTACAAGTAGGTACAAGTACTTCCCTGACACACACATGAATTATTTCCCCCAGCAATCCCTTCGTTAGTTTGTATTAAGCATGCACAAGCACTAAAATTACACAATAAATGATTTTGCCCACTGATCATTTCAGAAGACTGACAATGTATGCACAAGTATTTCCCTGACAAACAAATGAATTATCTCACTAGCAACCCCCTTAGTAACATTTCCTAGTATGCACAAGCACTAAAATGCAACATTCACTCAAGCCCTTCAGTAACATGCCCTAGTATACACAAGTAACAAAAAGAAACATTCATCCAAGCAACCCCTTCAGTTAACATGACTTTTGTGGACAAGCACCAAAATGAAACATTCATCCAAGTGACCCCTTCAATAGCATGCCCTAGTATTACAAGCAGTAAAATGCAACATTTTCACAAGCGATCCCTTTAGTAACATGTCCAGATATGCACAAGCACTAAAATGAAACATTCATCCAAATGTTAGGTATGCACATGCATCAAAATGAAACATTTACCCAAGCGACTCCTTCAGTAAAAATGCCTAGGTATGCAGATGCACAAACTCAGTTCCCCCTCACATCCCTGTATTCTGACTGACAAATGCTGCTCTCTGGCATAACTTCAGGGATATTTGCACACTTTGTATGCAAATGGGCTCATTATAGATTAATGTCTATGAACCATCTCATGCGCATACATGTAAAGCCGCTTAGCAGCATAGTATATGTCACCCTATCGCTAATGCATTAATCATGTTATGCATTTCCGATAGGATGGCATGTTCACAAAAAGTCTTCTGCATTTCTGTAGTCATCCTGAAAGTCTGGATTTGCATAATCTCATAGCACTGCTCTTTGCAGATCAAAACTATGAAAATGCAAAGCCCAGACTATGAATACTCCCCATAGATATAAGTTAAGAAGCATGAAGGCAGAGCCTCCATCTTAGGGGATGGAGGGCAAAGCTCCCCACCTAAAATGTTATTGTAGGAATGTCTTTTTTTGTTTGTTTTGTAGATTCTATGGTGGGTGTGTTTGGGAGGCTAATGTTTTCCTGTTTAATGTTTTGTGTATATTGATCTGAAATACAGACTGTATGGTTTGCATTTGTGATAGTTTTAGTCAGTGTTTTTTGCAGCAATGTAATGAGGTGGTTAACTAATGTGATTTAGATGAATGGTAATATTTATATATATATATATATATATATATATATATATATATAAAATGAGAGAGACAGCACACAAGATTATTACTGAAGAACAGCAGTTACTATTAAAGACCTATAGAAGGTAGTGATAATTGCAGAACAAATATTTTCTGGCACGCTGTTGATGTACAGGTAATGCCCTCTGAAAAACAACATTGCCACTTCATGGCAACATATTAAGCTGCTGTGAAGTCTGAACAGTTAAAAAAGATAAAAAGGCCACTATTCTTAAGCTTGCTAAACAGCTCTTTCTTGTTTAGCAATCATAAAATTAAAAAGATAAAAAAAATAAAATAGAAAATATAAGTATGTGTATGTGGGTGTATGAGTTTTTGCATGCGTGTTCATATGAATGTGTGCTTTCATACATGAGACAAAGACAGTGTTGACTGCAACAGGTATCACAAATCACTTCAAAACTAAAAATTATGAAACTCTTAATCTTTGGCATTATTGGCTAACTTTAATCCGCATTAATTTACTAAACAATTCAATGGATGGAGTAGCACCGGGCAGCAAATCAGGGACAGTAAGGGAAAGGGGAGATGTGTAACTTGCAGACATTCTTTTTTTTTATTCATTTGCCAACCAGGCAACATTTGTGAATGACAGCTGGGATTGTGTGTGTGTGTGCGTGTGTGTGTGTGTGTCTGTGTGTGTGTGTGTGTGTGTGTGTGTGTGTGTGTGTGTGTGTGTGTGTGTGTGTGTGTGTGTGTGTGTGCACGCGTATGAGTGTGTGTGTGAGTGTGAGTGTGAGTGTGTCTGCCTAGGTTTCTGAATGTATGTATGTTTCTGTGTATGTGTCTGAGGATCTGTCTATGTTTTTAAATGTGTTTGTGCGTGTGTGTGTGTGTGTGTGTGTGTGTGTGTGTGTGTGTGTGTGTGTGTGTGTGTGTGTGTGTGTGTGTGTGTGTGTGTGTGTGTATGCATGTTTGTGAGTGTGTGTGTGTGTGTGTGTGTGTGTGTGTGTGTGTGTGTGTGTGTGTGTGTGTGAATGTGAGTCTGTCTAGGTTTCTGAATGTATGTATATTTCTGTGTATGTGTCTGAGGCTCTGTCTATGTTTTTAAATGTGTTTGTACATGTGTGTGTGTGTGTGTGTGTGTGTGTGTGTGTGTGTGTGTGTGTGTGTGTGTGCGCGCATGTCTATGTTTTTAAATGTGTTTGTGCATGTGTGTGTGTGTGTGTGTGTGTGTGTGTGTGTGTGTGTGTGTGTGTGTGCGTGTGCGTGTATGTGAGTATACATGTTTGTGAGTGAGTGTGTGTGTGTGTGTGGATGTGGGTGTGTGTATGCATCTGCATGTGTGAGTACATGTGCATGTGTGTGTATGTGTGTATGTATGTGTAGACATTAAATACTTACATAACTTATATTTTGGATGCAAAATATTTCCTCCATGAATTACATATATGCATCAAGTTTGAAACATTAGTGGGGTGAACAGTTTTGCATCAAAAATATAATAATTTAACAGATAGTCCATACTCTAAGAACAATAATGCCCTCCAGGGAGTTTGTTATTGAGGAAATAATGCCCTTCCGGGAGTTGAAATGCCATCTGTCTATGGCATCGGGCCTCAGAACACCCCTCAGCATGTGTTATTTCCACAAGAACACACACCCTGTAAGGCATTATTGCTTTCATGACTGATGACTTACTTCTAGTTGAAAGGGGAAGCTTATGTCATTTTCTAAGAAAACAGTGAGCCAGATTCCAAAAGACCCCCTCTCTTTGTAAATGGTCGTGTACACTGAGACCAAGTCTTTTGAAATCAGTCCCATAATGATCTTACCATGTCAAATAAATGAATGAAACAGTTTACATTTTGTAAAGAAAAATATTATGGACCTGATTACAAAAGACTTGCTCTCAAGGTAAGTGACAGTTGAGAGCAGACTTTGACCCCTGGTGTAAGCCTATTTATAAATAGTCACAGTCCAAACACAAGCGTGATATTCCAATGGCAATAAAATGAAAGTAAAATGTTCCAACAAGTCAGTTCATAAAACAAACATAAAATTTATTTAAACGAGTAAGCGCTTTCGCCAAAGGCTTCTTCAGACTCTTAAAACAAGGACAAACACCATGAACAACCTTTTTAAAAACAACCAATACTCATCATTGGTTAAGTCACATCACATGTTCTATTCATTTAAAGGTACAAGGGCTGGTGTAATATTTACCATGCCAGTGAATCTATTGCACTTATAAAATCATAAAATATGCATCAAGATTTATAATTCAATACATTTCAAGGATATACATGGTATACAACAAAACCATATATGAAAGTATATTGTACTGAAATGTAGACAATGTTTCAATACGATCATGCATGAGTTTAAACTCAGCTTTCAAAGCATGTTCGTTTCATTGGGGTTGAAGAACAACGAATATGCAGTTATCACACTAGCTCAACTGTTAACAAATAACTGCCTTGAGTGAAATTTCAATGCCATTAGAACATGCTCGTTTCATCCGGATTAAAAACAACGTTAATGCAAAAATCGTGCTCTCTCAACACTTTACATATAAACTAGTTCAATAGTTAGAAATCTGCCTTAGATGAAGTTTCAATGTCCTTAGAACATGTTCGTTACATCAGACTTAAAACAACATAAATACAAAGATCGCACTTTTTCAATACTTTCATTACAACCTGAGTGTCGATTCTTTCACATATAAAATGTTCATAGCTTTTCAACTGCTTACATTAGAACATGCTCGTTTCATCAAGATTAAAAACAACGTTAATGCAAAGTTCGTGCTTTCTCAACACTTTACATATAAACTAGCTCAATAGTTAGCAGATATCTGCCTTAGATGAAGTTTCCATGTTCTTAGAACATGTACGTTACATCAGACTTAAAAATAACATAAATACAAAGATCGCACTTTTTCAACACTTTACGTACAACCTGGGTGTCGATTCTTTCACATATAAAAAGTTCATAGCTATTCAACTACTTACATTTAAAAGTCAAACTCATTGTGTACAATCAGCTTACTGCGTGTGTTAACCTAACTGTATGTAAGATGCAGAATGCGGTAAGACGCTACTATGCGTGCATACGTATTTGTTGATTCGTAAGGAATCATATAAACATTCAGTGGTTAATTCGCCGTAAACTTACGGCATTGGAATTGTTAGATCTGTAGGAAACAGTTGTTGTAATAAAAAGGTACCTACTAGAAGGTAAATTACTGAATTTCATAGACATGTAAATACAAGTAAATATCAAGATAGATAAAACTGAAACGTAAAATTCAAAAAGCAATAATAAATGAAGTTATAATTAAGTATAGACATTAGGACTGCAGCGCAAAAAGTCTTAAGGTCTAAAACCTTAATGGAAGCAGTACTTTAATACAATCACAGTAAACCAAATTTCACTGTAATATATTGCTTTATGGACTAAGCAGCATCTACAACCAAAGTGTGTACATTTAAAATTATTATTATTAAACAGTCTAGGGTTCTATTTGTCATTTTTAAAGAATTAAAAATTTAAAAAATATATGTATAAATATATATATATATAGCCCATACACAGTCTGTTGTAAAATCAAGTAGCATATTGTGAAATTAGTTTACGATTATTACCATAATATTTAAGTAATATTTCTCAATAACTTAACACCCAAGTAATAAAAAAGGTTCCATAAGTGTACTTAAGAGAAATATATCACAAAGATACCTAGAGTACTGAAACATCTTAATATGTAACTATACTCTTAGTCAAGGAATAATGAAATATAGTGTTTGCTGTATAGATGTGTTACCAATATCTAAGTAAAATATAGGCTTGCTAGTATGAATTACAGGTCTGGTATATTCACTAGTGATTTCTCAAACCTATTAAAAGCCACATATAGTCAGTGGGGACTCACATCATCTCCGTAACCTCCTACTTTTTAAAAATGGCTTTAAATGTACTTTGTCATTTAGGCCAGGTGGTCTATCAGATCTCATCCTAATAATCCATCTTGTTTCTTGTTCTAATGTTCTGTTTATTAAATCACCACCCCTGAAGCCTTCAAATACACACTGAATAACACAAAATTTAAAGTTATGAGTGATGCCTGCCAATTTTTTGTGTCTGGCTAAGGCATTAGTTTCAGTACCCACTCTGATGTGGTATATGTGTTCCCTAATCCTTTCTTTAAGTGACCTGTTAGTTTTCCCTATATAGTAACTATTACATGCTGAACAAGTTGCTATATATATCACATTCTTGCTCTCACAATTTGTATTAGTTTTAAAATTATAAATACGTCCTGTGGTAGGGTGTTCAAAAGTAGTTTCTTTGTTAATATATATACATTGATTGCAATGACCGCAAGGTACGGTGTTCCTATCATCTATTGCCCTACCTTTTGATCGATATTTGGGTCTACATAGAATGCTTTTCAAGTTAGGAAGATTTTTATAAGCTATACTTGGTGCCGGGCCTACTATCTCACTAACTTCCTTGTCTGATTTCAGAATTCCCCAGTGTTTGTTCATAGAACTTTTCAACTGTAGATCCAACTTACTAAAAGTGAGATTGGCTCTCACATCAGTTACCGTGGATCTCACAGTACTTGTCGATGCTTCTTGTGCCATAAAATAAGGTTTCAGAACTTGGTCTTAGACTATCCACTAAATTGATAGTATCTGATATTTCTTTCTCTTTATATCCTCTCTCTAAAAATCTCTCCTTCATATCATTGATACCTGTAGAGTAGTTCTCTTGCTGTGAATTTAATCTGGATACTCTCATGAATTGTCCTTTAAGGACATTTTTGAAAACATATCCAGGATGCATGCTCTGTCTATGTAATATATTATTCCTTTGGCATTCTTTCCTATAAATCGTTGTGTTGATCAAACCATTACTCATCCTAAATACTTCTACATCCAAATACGGTAGACTACTAACTGAAAAGTTCATTGTGAACTTTAGAAAGTCCATGGTATTGTTCAAATATGAAACAAAATTTAATAGGGAGGACTCATCTCCCATCCATATAAAAAAGAGATCGTCCACAAAGCGACAATACATTGCAACGTATTCCTTGTAAGACGGGTTCTTAAAAGGTAAATGTCTTCCCATCTCGCCATAACCAAGTTGGCGTAGCTATTGGCACAGGATGTGCCCATAGCTACGCCATCCTTTGTAAATATATGACTTCTTGAAATGCAAAGATATTGTTAGTCAGAATAGTCTCAAGTAGTAAAGCTGTTAGGTCAACTTTTTTAACCGAAAAATCTGAATGTTCTTTCAAGTATTCAGTAATTAATCTTATACCAATATCATTGGGGATTACAGTAAATAAGCTAACTACATCAAGTGTCACAAAAATAATGCTGCTGTTCGCTCAAAGAGTGAGTTTGGGAGTACAAATCCAAGAGAAATTGTTTACTATCTTTCAGAATTTTCTTATTTTCACTGACCAGTGGTCTTAGTACACTTTCTAAATAAATGGAAAGAGGCTCAGTTAACCACCCCTGACCTGCAACAATAGGCCTGAATGGTGGATCTTTGCTGTTCTTATGGACTTTAGGAAGTCCTTGTATGATCGGAATGGTGGGATTTCTCACCTTTAGGTATTCATAAAGTTCTTGTGTTATATCCTGTGACATCACTAAATCATCTAGAGTATTATAAACACTAAAGACCATCTATCTATATATATATATATTTATACTTATATTTATATATATTTATACATATATTTTTTAAATTTTTAATTCTTTAAAAATGACAAATAGAACCCTAGACTGTTTAATAATAATAATTTTAAATGTACACACTTTGGTTGTAGATGCTGCTTAGTCCATAAAGCGCAATATATTACAGTGAAATTTGGTTTACTGTGATTGTATTAAAGTACTGCTTCCATTAAGGTTTTAGACCTTAAGACTTTTTGCGCTGCAGTCCTAATGTCTATACTTAATTATAACTTCATTTATTATTGCTTTTTGAATTTTACGTTTCAGTTTTATCTATCTTGATATTTACTTGTATTTACATGTCTATGAAATTCAGTAATTTACCTTCTAGTAGGTACCTTTTATTACAACAACTGTTTCCTACAGATCTAACAATTCCAATGCCGTAAGTTTACGGCGAATTAACCACTGAATGTTTATATGATTCCTTACGAATCAACAAATACGTATGCACGCATAGTAGCGTCTTACCGCATTCTGCATCTTACATACAGTTAGGTTAACACACGCAGTAAGCTGATTGTACACAATGAGTTTGACTTTTAAATGTAAGTAGTTGAATAGCTATGAACTTTTTATATGTGAAAGAATCGACACCCAGGTTGTACGTAAAGTGTTGAAAAAGTGCGATCTTTGTATTTATGTTATTTTTAAGTCTGATGTAACGTACATGTTCTAAGAACATGGAAACTTCATCTAAGGCAGATATCTGCTAACTATTGAGCTAGTTTATATGTAAAGTGTTGAGAAAGCACGAACTTTGCATTAACGTTGTTTTTAATCTTGATGAAACGAGCATGTTCTAATGTAAGCAGTTGAAAAGCTATGAACATTTTATATGTGAAAGAATCGACACTCAGGTTATACGTAAAGTATTGAAAAAGTGCGATCTTTGTATTTATGTTGTTTTTAAGTCTGATGTAACGAACATGTTCTAAGGACATTGAAACTTCATCTAAGGCAGATTTCTAACTATTGAACTAGTTTATATGTAAAGTGTTGAGAGAGCACGATTTTGCATTAACGTTGTTTTAATCCGGATGAAACGAGCATGTTCTAATGGCATTGAAATTTCACTCAAGGCAGTTATTTGTTAACAGTTGAGCTAGTGTGATAACTGCATATTCGTTGTTCTTCAACCCCAATGAAACGAACATGCTTTGAAAGCGCTGAGTTTAAACTCATGCATGATCGTATTGAAACATTGTCTACATTTCAGTACAATATACTTTCATATATGGTTTTGTTGTATACCATGTATATCCTTGAAATGTATTGAATTATAAATCTTGATGCATATTTTATGATTTTATAAGTGCAATAGATTCACTGGCATGGTAAATATTACACCAGCCCTTGTACCTTTAAATGAATAGAACATGTGATGTGACTTAACCAATGATGAGTATTGGTTGTTTTTAAAAAGGTTGTTCATGGTGTTTGTCCTTGTTTTAAGAGTCTGAAGAAGCCTTTGGCGAAAGCGCTTACTCGTTTAAATAAATTTTATGTTTGTTTTATGAACTGACTTGTTGGAACATTTTACTTTCATTTTATTGCCATTGGAATATCACGCTTGTGTTTGGACTGTGATTATTTTATGTATAGAGTGAGTTCCTATCTCAACTGAAAGCAGCCCTGCATTTGGACTTGGATTTTTGCTATTGTTATTTGGTTTGTCAGCGCTGCAGGAGGTGAGGATGGCGAATGAAAGTAATGTAAATATTGAACTGCCTTATGTACCACGCGTTTTAGAACATACTTCAAGTGTCCTGGACAGATTTAAGACATGTGTTTCTGGAAATACAAATTTACTAATGGACTTCAATCCAGTTGTAGATGGAAAGACTGACAACCACTTTGATGTGAGTAACTTGGATATCTCCAAAGACCTACATGAGCTGGAGACTGTCTTTACTAAACTAATTAAATTACAGGTTCAGAGACATTATTTTGAAGTTTGTTTAAATAAGCGTATTATACCTCGTGGGCTACGAATATTAAAGATGCCCACATCTGGTACCTCATTGCCAGACCTTCTATACCGTTGGCAACAGTTGAATTTAGAGTTAAGCTTCAGTTATATGAAGCTCTTAATTGATTTTCACCTGCCTGAAGAAGAGAGACATAGAATGACTGTTAACAATTTATTTAAAGATTTTGAATGTAAGTATGTTGATAATGTAACATGCATGGATAAATTAAGGAAAGTCATAGAGGATGTACTGTATTTAGAAAAACGGATGTTAGACCAGAAGAAAACGAAAATTGTTAGGGATTTACGTGATTTTAAAAATAACAATGTTTTCACCTGGCCTAGGGAAACACCTTCAAATTTATACTCTAACAATGATTCAAAAATGCCCCAGAAATCTTTAGGCATAACTGGAAAAAGCTATGGGAGTGTTGCATCAACAACACCCATAAATAATTCTGACAGATATTTATATAATAACACTACAGAGAGCAGACCATCAAATAATCTGATTCCAGAAAACAGACAGAGTGATAGTTCCTGTACACTAAACTTAGATAAGAGCCTAGGGCCTGATCAGCAGCCTACAGAACCTAATACTCTAGATACAGAGACAAACAGTCCCTCTCGGACACAAAGTAATGGTACAGAGACACACATTGATCTAGGGGAGAGTCTAACAGGCTGCATAACCGATGTACAGAGATCAGGTGCAGCCGTGGTCAGACCAAAATCCAAAAGTATGATTTTAAACTCAAGCAGACTTCCTGCCCCCCTCCCAATAGCACAAAATCATTTTTTGGACAAAAGGAGGTCGACAAGCAGGGGGAGACAGAAAAGGAAAGGTTCAATAGACGACCAGGAAATAACAGGCCCCACAATAAAGAAAATGTGGGGGAGGCAAAATCGTTAATTATGAATTTATCTGGAAGAGTGTTAAATGAATATGAAGAGCAGGTTCTGAGTAAAGGTTTGGGTTTTATTCCCACAAAAGGTGTGACTTAGTAGATACCATTATAGAAACAAAAATGTATATTCGCAAATTACAACTTAGACTAGATTTTGGTCAATTTGATAACAGCATGGAAATGAATAGACACCGTCCAAACAGTACTTTTGTCCCTCAACTACATCCAACTATAGAAGTGTTTGGGAATGTATTAGAAGAAGATGTATATAGAACTTACCAGGAGAAATTAATATCGAAACATGGACGTAATTTGAATTATAAACAAAGGCAAGCTGTACATTCTTTAAGAAATGATAACTCTATTGTAATAAGGCCAGCAGATAAAGGTGGCCCTATAGTCATCATGGATTACACGTACTACACTGACAAGATGTTTCAGATGCTTGAAGACAGAAACACATATACTAAATTAACTAAAGACAATTTGAATGAGATGGTCTTTAGTGTTTATAATACTCTAGATGATTTAGTGATGTCACAGGATATAACACAAGAACTTTATGAATACCTAAAGGTGAGAAATCCCACCATTCCGATCATACAAGGACTTCCTAAAGTCCATAAGAACAGCAAAGATCCACCATTCAGGCCTATTGTTGCAGGTCAGGGGTGGTTAACTGAGCCTCTTTCCATTTATTTAGAAAGTGTACTAAGACCACTGGTCAGTGAAAATAAGAAAATTCTGAAAGATAGTAAACAATTTCTCTTGGATTTGTACTCCCAAACTCACTCTTTGAGCGAACAGCAGCATTATTTTTTTGTGACACTTGATGTAGTTAGCTTATTTACTGTAATCCCCAATGATATTGGTATAAGATTAATTACTGAATACTTGAAAGAACATTCAGATTTTTCGGTTAAAAAAGTTGACCTAACAGCTTTACTACTTGAGACTATTCTGACTAACAATATCTTTGCATTTCAAGAAGTCATATATTTACAAAGGATGGCGTAGCTATGGGCACATCCTGTGCCAATAGCTACGCCAACTTGGTTATGGCGAGATGGGAAGACATTTACCTTTTTAAGAACCCGTCTTACAAGGAATACGTTGCAATGTATTGTCGTTTTGTGGACGATCTCTTTTTTATATGGATGGGAGATGAGTCCTCCCTATTAAATTTTGTTTCATATTTGAACAATACCATGGACTTTCTAAAGTTCACAATGAACTTTTCAGTTAGTAGTCTACCGTATTTGGATGTAGAAGTATTTAGGATGAGTAATGGTTTGATCAACACAACGATTTATAGGAAAGAATGCCAAAGGAATAATATATTACATAGACAGAGCATGCATCCTGGATATGTTTTCAAAAATGTCCTTAAAGGACAATTCATGAGAGTATCCAGATTAAATTCACAGCAAGAGAACTACTCTACAGGTATCAATGATATGAAGGAGAGATTTTAGAGAGAGGATATAAAGAAAAGAAATATCAGATACTATCAATTTAGTGGATAGTCTAAGACCAAGTTCTGAAACCTTATTTTATGGCACAAGAAGCATCGACAAGTACTGTGAGATCCACGGTAACTGATGTGAGAGCCAATCTCACTTTTAGTAAGTTGGATCTACAGTTGAAAAGTTCTATGAACAAACACTGGGGAATTCTGAAATCAGACAAGGAAGTTAGTGAGATAGTAGGCCCGGCACCAAGTATAGCTTATAAAAATCTTCCTAACTTGAAAAGCATTCTATGTAGACCCAAATATCGATCAAAAGGTAGGGCAATAGATGATAGGAACACCGTACCTTGCGGTCATTGCAATCAATGTATATATATTAACAAAGAAACTACTTTTGAACACCCTACCACAGGACGTTTATAATTTTAAAACTAATACAAATTGTGAGAGCAAGAATGTGATATATATAGCAACTTGTTCAGCATGTAATAGTTACTATATAGGGAAAACTAACAGGTCACTTAAAGAAAGGATTAGGGAACACATATACCACATCAGAGTGGGTACTGAAACTAATGCCTTAGCCAGACACAAAAAATTGGCAGGCATCACTCATAACTTTAAATTTTGTGTTATTCAGTGTGTATTTGAAGGCTTCAGGGGTGGTGATTTAATAAACAGAACATTAGAACAAGAAACAAGATGGATTATTAGGATGAGATCTGATAGACCACCTGGCCTAAATGACAAAGTACATTTAAAGCCATTTTAAAAAGTAGGAGGTTACGGAGATGATGTGAGTCCCCACTGACTATATGTGGCTTTTAATAGGTTTGAGAAATCACTAGTGAATATACCAGACCTGTAATTCATACTAGCAAGCCTATATTTTACTTAGATATTGGTAACACATCTATACAGCAAACACTATATTTCATTATTCCTTGACTAAGAGTATAGTTACATATTAAGATGTTTCAGTACTCTAGGTATCTTTGTGATATATTTCTCTTAAGTACACTTATGGAACCTTTTTTATTACTTGGGTGTTAAGTTATTGAGAAATATTACTTAAATATTATGGTAATAATACGTAAACTAATTTCACAATATGCTACTTGATTTTACAACAGACTGTGTATGGGCTATATATATATATATTTATACATATATTTTTTAAATTTTTAATTCTTTAAAAATGACAAATAGAACCCTAGACTGTTTAATAATAATAATTTTAAATGTACACACTTTGGTTGTAGATGCTGCTTAGTCCATAAAGCTTAATATATTACAGTGAAATTTGGTTTACTGTGATTGTATTAAAGTACTGCTTCCATTAAGGTTTTAGACCTTAAGACTTTTTGCGCTGCAGTCCTAATGTCTATACTTAATTATAACTTCATTTATTATTGCTTTTGAATTTTACGTTTCAGTTTTATCTATCTTGATATTTACTTGTATTTACATGTCTATGAAATTCAGTAATTTACCTTCTAGTAGGTACCTTTTATTACAACAACTGTTTCCTACAGATCTAACAATTCCAATGCCGTAAGTTTACGGCGAATTAACCACTGAATGTTTATATGATTCCTTACGAATCAACAAATACGTATGCGCATAGTAGCGTCTTACCGCATTCTGCATCTTACATACAGTTAGGTTAACACACGCAGTAAGCTGATTGTACACAATGAGTTTGACTTTTAAATGTAAGTAGTTGAATAGCTATGAACTTTTATATGTGAAAGAATCGACACCCAGGTTGTACGTAAAGTGTTGAAAAGTGCGATCTTTGTATTTATGTTATTTTTAAGTCTGATGTAGCATATGTTCTAAGAACATGGAAACTTCATCTAAGGCAGATATCTGCTAACTATTGAGCTAGTTTATATGTAAAGTGTTGAGAAAGCACGAACTTTGCATTAACGTTGTTTTTAATCTTGATGAAACGAGCATGTTCTAATGTAAGCAGTTGAAAAGCTATGAACATTTTATATGTGAAAGAATCGACACTCAGGTTGTCGTAAAGTATTGAAAAAGTGCGATCTTTGTATTTATGTTGTTTTTAAGTCTGATGTAACGAACATGTTCTAAGGACATTGAAACTTCATCTAAGGCAGATTTCTAACTATTGAACTAGTTTATATGTAAAGTGTTGAGAGAGCACGATTTTTGCATTAACGTTGTTTTAATCCGGATGAAACGAGCATGTTCTAATGGCATTGAAATTTCACTCAAGGCAGTTATTTGTTAACAGTTGAGCTAGTGTGATAACTGCATATTCGTTGTTCTTCAACCCCAATGAAACGAACATGCTTTGAAAGCGCTGAGTTTAAACTCATGCATGATCGTATTGAAACATTGTCTACATTTCAGTACAATATACTTTCATATATGGTTTTGTTGTATACCATGTATATCCTTGAAATGTATTGAATTATAAATCTTGATGCATATTTTATGATTTTATAAGTGCAATAGATTCACTGGCATGGTAAATATTACACCAGCCCTTGTACCTTTAAATGAATAGAACATGTGATGTGACTTAACCAATGATGAGTATTGGTTGTTTTTAAAAAGGTTGTTCATGGTGTTTGTCCTTGTTTTAAGAGTCTGAAGAAGCCTTTGGCGAAAGCGCTTACTCGTTTAAATAAATTTTATGTTTGTTTTATGAACTGACTTGTTGGAACATTTTACTTTCATTTTATTGCCATTGGAATATCACGCTTGTGTTTGGACTGTGATTATTTTATGTATAGAGTGAGTTCCTATCTCAACTGAAAGCAGCCCTGCATTTGGACTTGGATTTTTGCTATTTATAAATAGGCCTTACACTAAAGTTAGTCACTTACACTGAGAGCAAGTCTTTTGGAATCATAGCAGATTTACACTGAAAGTAACTCTTTTCGTATCGACTCATTGTATGATAGAGTTTGCTGTCTGTTGATATTTAATGTTAGTATTGTTTTTTTCTAAGCTGATTTTACCTCCCCATTTCTGCCTCTCAAAAACATAGACTTTCAAATAGGACTGGATCAGACAGTGGTATACAGACCAAACAGAGGTTACTTGTAAGTAATCAGTATTTATCAGAAAGTAATTACAATATTCAAAGTTTTTCCCAACATTACAAGTTGTTACCAGTGGCTTGTTTGAAAGCTACATTATGCAGTGCAGTTTTGAATAATAGGTCAGATCAGGTAAGTACAAAACAGTGCAATGATCACATTTAAGTGACTAGAACTACCCCTTAGATGCAATACAGACTATGGGCAGGATTCACGAAGCCTCCGTGTAAGAGTTATAACTCTTACACGGAGGCTGCAGTTAAACGGAGTGATGTCAGCATGCTTTGCATATCCATGAGAGCATGCTGAATCACACCTAAGGCTAACACGGTCCATGTAAGACAGTAGGGGGTGTGTCCGTAGGCCGAGCCCTGTAAGCGGACACGCCCCCAGAAGAGTAAAAGTGCCCAAAGTAAACACCCACGACAGAGTCCACGGAAATGTGAATAAACACAACACAACACATGCCCCCACAGACTATGAACAGAAAATATATAAATAAACATGTTATATATTTTTTAAATTGTAAAAATGTTTAACCGTGAGTGCGCTCGTTTGCGCGGGCGTGCCCGTAGCGCAGCTACAGTTAGCAGTCAGTGGGAAAGCATATAAAAACTAAATATGCAAAGTAAACCAAGAAGCAATAGTGTAGTGGTAGAGATGTTGGCTGAAGAGCAGGCATTCATGGCTCGAACCCACACAACACCAATTTTTTATTTTTAGCAAAATAAGCACGAAACAAGTCCCTGACAAATATGTACACATAAAATCACATTTTATGTAAAATGTAATGAAATAGCCCATTTATATTGAAGAAATGTGAGGTAACAAAAGAATAAAAAATGCCAGATGTGCCCATAGCTGAGCTACAGTTTAACAGGGTGAGTGCATCTGCCCGTACGTGAGCAGTGGTTTAACTGGTGCAAAATGAGTGCCCGTAGCTGAGCAGTGGTTTAACACGCTGAATCTAAGTGCCCCTAGCTGAGCTGAGCGTAATATGCATGCCGATAGCCAAATGAGGCTTAAACCAGCGTACCCCGTTTGAGCGGAGCTGCGCACCGCGCAAACAAGCTAACTGATGGGCAACGTTGAGCAAGCCGTATCAAAACTGCCTTTACACAGACACACCCCTCAGCATGTCTAGACAGTCATGAAAAATAAAAAGTAGTGGCCAAGTTCGAACCCAGGATACTATACACCATAGTCAAGGTACCAAACCACTAAGCCATGACAGCAGTACCTATACATGCAATAATAGCTAATATATAGGAATGAATACAAACTGGAGCATGACAATGCAGGTTTACTGAAGTTGATACAATTCCAAAATGGCCAATCACAGATATGTGCGGAAAAAATGGACTATATAAGCCCCATAGGCGGGAATACACAGCATAAACAATTGTAGAACTGAACTGCAGGCAGAATGACAGGAGTAGGAGAGGGTAGTTGCTTTCAAGCACAGAGGTGGGGCATTGAGGAGTCCAGGTACATGGTCTGGCTCCTAGTCCACAATCATGAGGCTCAACTCATGCAGGGCCAGGTCCTCTGGGGAGCATACAGAGCTGAGGCGTGTGACCGGTTGGCTCATGATCTCACCAGTGCCACAGGGATTCCAAGGACTGGTGAGCAGGTCCGTCACCACCATGCGGACCTGAAGAGACGCAAGCAGGACCAACTGAACCTTTGGATCCAGGAGGCCTGGCAAATGCCCAACGCCCCACTACTGAGTGAGTTACATTTAATTATGTATGTAAGAAATTAAACTAGCTGATATTATGGAGATGTGTATTCCAATATTACTTCATTTATATTACAGCTGCAGGTGTCCGTTCTGCGAACCGCAGAGCCTATGGCGATAGGCTGGTGCGGTTGCACCACCAGGCAGGTCAGTAATCCACTACCAGTAACTGTAAAGAAATATAAAAGTATGACAGTCAGCAAAAGAGTGCAGTGTAGTCACTAAGGAATAAAATGTGCAAGTAACAGTGTGAAAGTGTCTGCAAGTATTGCTTGATTACAAAAGTGTGTTTCAGCCTGTAAGCCCAACAGAAAAATGAAAATGTCTGACATAAATTCTGAAATAAAATTGCCCCACCTGTAAGAAAATAGTACACAACCTGCAGCAGGCTGAAAAGTATAGCTGCAGAAGATGATGAAATCACATGTGTGAAATATATCCCTGTTGAAATTCTGAAACATGACAGAAGTGAGACTGCTGGAAAGGATTGTAATAACTACAGGTAAAACATGTCAATAAAGTCTAGAAGTAAGTACCATCCTGAATAGTAAAATGAAAACAAGTGAGAGAGTGTGAGAAAGTGTCATGAATCCAGCAATACAGTAGTAATAACCCCTGAATAAAGTATACTGCAGTCAAGACAGAATGAAATGCATGTGAGAATCCAAACCAAACAGCAAAATCTGTTCAAAGTGTTACTGCATCTGGAATGTGTATCCCAAAATCTGGATATGTTGCTCTTAGTCTGCAATATGCAGATAGTATGATTGTCTGATATACCAAAAATTCACACTTGTCTACAGCTATATAAAGCAAATATAGCAGGATGATGTAGCTGAACAAAGCTAGATATGAAATGTGTATGAAGAACAATAAAATGTATATTGATGTTGCGGTAACAGTCCTATCACCAAGTTGAAATAGTTATCATATAGGAAACTGTAGTTAGAACAGTAGTGTGTATATATCTGTAGCTATTAAAACTGTACAGCATATGTATTGGTATTTGAAGGTGTTAATATTACTTTCTTCACCCCACCCTGTAACCACATATAACCCATTCCATGTGAAAATGGTATGTGCAATCACAATTAACACCCCTGGACGTTTGTCCTGTTGGGTCATATATATTTGCATGTCCGTTGATGCATCTGCCCTGTTCATACATCCAAACCTGATGGCCTGTTGCCATCAATTAACCCTGCATGTTGTTGGACTGTGTATTGCTGTTCAAATTATGCATGTGTTATGCAGCTGTTCAATGGTGTGAATATCTGGGTGTTTGGTTAATGGGAATACTAATGCATGCTGTTACAACTAATTGTGAATGGTATTATATGTCACTAACCCAAACTGTCATGACATAATGCAAAACATAGGACGACAGGGAAGGCGGGTTCCAGCGGACCCACCTCTCCCACCTCAGCTGGCGAGTGCACCTGGCACTAGTGCCGAGTCTGGACCCTCCTCCGGTGGCCCAGTGCCACCTGCGGGTGGAAGCGCTGCAGGGGATGGGGCTCACCACCCCTCTGCAAGTGTGGCCGGAGGAGAACCACCACTCACCCTCCATAGCGTCCGGACTGTGGTGCGTAGGGAGATTCGGGACTCTGTTCTCGAACCCCTACGCCAGCTTGAGGCACAGGTGGCACAACTTACGGGCATGCCTGTTGCCCGGCCTACACAGCCCCCAGCACAGCCCCATCCTGGGCAGTGAAGGAACAGTGGCAACTGCCTATGGGTGGGGATATCAGTTTCACTGTTGCCATCTGTGGGCTCATGGACTCTGGATATCCAAACCTCCGTCCCCGTCAGTTGTGTAACCCCCCACACGTGTCATACACCGCCGCTGTATGCGTCTTGTTTGTCTTGTCTGTTTACCTATCCAACCTACCTCCCCAGCTGTACCGACTTCCTTCACCTGACATACCACTCTCACCTGGAAAAAAAAAAAAGGGCACTCTGTACCCACAAAAAAATTACACCCCATACATAGCTGCCCATTCCGCACATATGTCTACCAGACATGGAAACTATCAATTACAATTGGCTGTACAACAAGTATTACTGTTGTTCTTACACCTCTCTCAGAGGGGTGGAAGGTATCAAATGTCACACCAAATTACAAACATATGCACAGCTGTTGCTGATGAAGGAATGGGCAGCTATGGGCCTTACCTATATCCCTCCTGCAAAACCCAAGCTTGTTTCCCTACTGTCTTACCCTCTTTGTGACCCCTTTTTCACCACTTTCCTGTCTCCCCATTTTCATTTCTTTCAAAGAAAATAGGGCGGGTGTGCGCAAGAGTAACCATGTTTAAGCGGTTGTAAGCGGGTGTCTTGGCGTGTGTCTTGAGCTAACGCCAGTGCGCGTGAGCTCCGCAAACCAGCGCTAACCCGGTTACAACTGCTTAAAAGTGCCTTAGTCACTTTGATTGACAGGTCTTGTAGTCAGTTCAGAAGCAAAATAAAATCCCACTGGCAGTCCCGAACCCAGGAAACAGTAGTATGCATGACTTACCACTAAGCCATGACTCTTATACAAGAACATTGTGCTAAAATAAATATATCATGTAATACTAGGAATGAATGTAAAGGGAATATAGATGTGTAGTACACAAAGCATGTCATTTAGAATTACTGTCAAAACTAGTGGATTTCCATAATAGCAGTGTGTGAACAGAAACAGCCATGCTAGTTGGTAGCTAGTAGGTAATAATGTCACTATAGCACCTTGCAAGCCACACACATACTCACAGCAGGATAATCACTGCCCATACCCCACAACCTCTTACAGGAACACATCCGGACCAAGTAATAAAATATGAGGAGCAAAGGCCCAAAACCAGGGACACATTACAAATAATGTTACAACAAACGCAGACAGTTCAGAGAGTAACAGGGTCTGCATTTTGTGGGATGTTTGGAAGGGTATGAAGTCTGAAACTTGAATGTTTGTCACTATATTCTAACTTGAGCCCAGAGTGATTTGCCAGAAAAAGCTGTGCATGAGATATTGACCAAAATATGAGGCAGAAATGTGGACAACCTGCAAATATTTGTACACATGAGAGGTCTGACACCACCATATTTGAATAGTTAAGAGCCTAGACATAGCAACAGTGAATGACTTACAGGGATGCCCCACAGACTCCATGTGAAATGTACAAACAGTAGGCAGAAAGGTGTAACAACATATGCAATGGTAACTATGGAGTCCTGAAAGTATTCACCACTTGCATGGCAGAATAAGTGTAGTAATACATATGCTCATGCTAACCCACAGTCACAACTGCAGCATACCAGACAATTTAATGGGTGTACCCCACAGATATGTACCATTCCATGAGGCAGATAGATGAACCTGAAAGTCTCTGGGGCCTGCTCAGCAGCATACTCAAATACCCTAATAGATGTCAAGGCCCACACCATGGCCAGACCACACTGCATGCTGTAACACCCTAGCAGATATAGCAAGCATTCCAAGGTGTGAATGTACATGGAAAATAGGAAAGCTACAGCAGCACACTACAGTCAGGACACCTAGCAGGCATACAAGTAGTGACTGTAAAGGGCAAATATTGAAGCCTTAGCAACAAAGTGCAAGCAAAAGTGAAAGGAAAGCACACACACACACATTAACAGTAGTAGTAGTTGTAGGTGTCAGTGTACATACACAGTTAGTACAGGAGACTGGAGAAATGAATGGAGGAATGTTAATCTACAACACAGCTGGAAATATGAGAGAGATACCAACCTTTACACTCACAGAACATTGTCCACAGCATAACAGCATGGTCCCTGCCCTTAAAATCTGAAAGGGCTATGCCTATCTCACATACCTTTTTATAGCACTGTCCTGAAATCACAGTGAGAACTGCAATCAGTACACAACTGGCTGCATGCAATTAGCAAATGCTGGCTAACAATTGGTGCAGAGGCCATCACATGGGCATATGCAGATACCTACAAAAGTATGCTGTACTCCCAGTCCACACATGCAATACTTTCATTGCACCCTGAGGAGGACGTGAGAGACAGACAGACAGACAGAGAGACAGAAACAGAGACAGAGACAGAGAAAATTGAAATCAAGCAGACACAAACAAATTGTTCAGCAACAGCCACCTGAAAGCTGACAACTGGGAAGTGGAGCAGGAGGACAGAAAACCAGACGGCACCACAAGCAGCTGTGACAAACACAGGTAATGTAAAGTAATACTATAAAGGTCTACATACTGGGAACCCTCCATATGTGTCATTGGTCTGTATCCATATGTATATGAAGATGTGTAAAGGGCAGAGGACATACAGCAACTATCAGTGAAGGCTGTACATACATTTGTATGTGAGAGCATCTATGTGCACATATCAATGTAGGTTGACTGTAGGTTGTAGTGCAATGTACAAAGTAGGTTTCACAGTTATGTATGTTTAGCAGTATGTTAGTGTGTGTATACAGTATGGTAGACAAACATGTTGATATACCTGTCTATCATATGGATACATATGTATGTCAACATATGTATGCATGTATATATATATATATATATATATATATATATATATATGATATGCATATATGTATACATACATAGAGAGAGATGTAGGAATACATAGACAGATGTAGATAGATAGAATACATATACATAGACAGACTGATCTGACTATCTACAGGTATGACTGTATATGACGACCTAAACACACCCTGTCCCACCCCCTCTGTCACTCTCACCCCGTCTGTGTCCCCCCCCTCCACATCTATAGCAATATATGTACATCAATATATATATGTGTATATGTATACAGATATATATATATATATATATATATATATATATATATATATATATATATATATACATATAGATATATCTATATACATATATATATATATATATATATATATATATATATATATATATGTATATATATATATATATATATATATATATAGAGAGAGAGAGAGATGTATATAAATTCTGAGTGAGGCACATGTGTACAGATGTATTGCAACAGGTGCCTGGTGACAAAGGCATGGAGTGAACACCAGCGTTAAAACCGGAGTACCATACCACATTTCAAATCACCTTCACCAGTAACCACCAGATATGTGATTGGCTGCCCACCACTGCATGTGTCAGGGGTGAACAGTGTCATAAATGTGCACAATAGTAGCCCCAATGATATTCACAGTGGCACACTATTCCTGGAATACCTGCACATGGTATGTGTCAGCAGACATGGTGTGTCAGCTATGGACATGTAAGTCGGTGTACCCCTCCACACCACATAATGGATGCCATGGTATGGACCTCACATGACAGCTACAGATATGGAGTAGGACACAGTGACATGTACAACACTGTGACAATGCACTCAAACACATTACCAATGCACAGTGACTGACAACACCACAGAGTACACATATACTACCCACATAGAGGTTACCACTCCCGGATTTACATACGTAAGTCACACCCATGACAGATGTCCAACAACCATAGTAAAACCTCACATCATCCACAACCTAAATGACTGCTGTGTGTCGTCCATGCCACTGCAATAGAGAGCACATGTGGAGGTAAAAGTTCCTACCCACAGATAAGACATACCCTGCAATAAACCACACAGTGTTAAGAAGCAAGACTCCCCATGAGTACATGTCACACATACCCCTGCTGAATGTTAGTCAGATAGGTAATATGCCATATGAGTCACCCTGTGTAACTGTGTGACAGCAGCAGGTACCATCACACCACATGTGTCACAATGGTCAGGGTAGCAGAACAGTATGCTGCTGTAGTCCCAGAGGCAATAGCATATTGTATAGTATTGTATTGTAATGTAATGTATTGTGTTGTATTGTATTAGTATGTTGAGGTGCCTCCTTCATGGAGTGGAACCACTGCTGATGTGCGTCAGTGTACAGGTACATATCCTGTAGTCAGGCTAGTGTTACATAGCACTTCTATATGTGTGTTTAGCTCCTGTCAGAGTTTATGTAGCATGCAACTGGGGATACCATCAGGTCCCATTCATGTTGTGTATTCTGCTTTCCTGAGGGCGGCTCTCACCTGGACATCTGTGATGACAGGGAGGTTACAGTCAGCTGGGATAACTATGTCTTATTTTGGGGAGAGGGGGTGACACCTGCACTGAACCTGTCTGCCACAATGTTGTCAATATCTGTGGTGTCAGTGAAATATTTGTTGTTGTGTACTAACTATGGGCATAGAGGATGGATTCTGACCAGGTTGCTAACATAACTGAAGAAGGCCTTCTGGTTACCTGTAGTGTCCCTTTTGATTTCCCTCTCAAAGTTGCCCATGGATGTTTGTATGATGGAAAATAGATCCTTACTAGTGCTGCTCAGACATGCCCTCCCTTTATGGAATTATGCTCTGTCTTGCAGTAGCTTCCATCTTCTGTAATACAATCTGTCTATGGCTGGGGTCCACCAGACAGGATGCTGTCCCTTTGTGGAGAGTGTCTTGGTCATATATGGGATTGCATGATCCATGCATTCTCGGAGATGTCTGTAGAAAGCAATTGTGTAGGGGTCAGCATTGTGGGTTGTATCTGCCACTGGCCCAGTGGGCTGAAAGGATACCATGTCACTGTTACAAAGTGTAAAGTTTGCATCTGTAATGTTATTCACTATAGTCGTTTGTGCTGGTGGTGGAGGTGGGATATGTATATCCAGGGCAATTAGTGTGTGGTCAGCTCACAGTAGTTGATGATGTAGGCCATACAGTACCTAGATACAAACCCCAGAGTGAGGAGGTGCTCTTGACCTGAATCAGTGTTCTGACTGCTGGGGTTTGGTAGTATGTCGTATGGAGTGTGCCAGGTACTGTTGCACAGTTGCTGGCTGAGCACTGATACCTGGCCATTTACATGTGTATCCACCAATAGACAGACAGATGCTATATATGTGAGATATGTTGTATCATAACAGTCGAGTAGCATGTGTAGTATGTGTGCCAAACTCTGCTGACATATATTGCTGATATCAGGTTATTTTCTTTTTCAGATACATGGCTCACCCACGGAATCCCGCTTACTCCACAGCTGAGGATGAGGAGATACACCAGAGCCTGGTGCAGGATTATGCAATACTCTTTTCCCGCACCAGCCGGAATCAGCAGGAGAGGGCTGCACTGTGGCAAGACCTGGTCCATCGGGTAAATGACATAGGCATGCATAATAGGACATATGAGCAGGTACGACATCACTGCAGTGATTTAATCAGAAATGTCCATCAGCGTGCGTCGGATATCCACAGGCAACAGGTCGCCACAGGTGGTGGGGTGGCTACACATCCCCCACTCACCAGACTGGAGGGACTACTCATGATTGTAGTGGCTCCAGTCCGCCAGCAACAACAACAGCAGCAGACATGCATTATGATGGAGGCTGGAGCCACGCAGCAGCAAGACAGTGAACGTGCAAGTAATATGCCATATGTATAGTTGACTGTTGTGTACACTGGTAGTTAATGCATGTGTGAGGTGTGTCCTTGGTTTGTAGCTGTCACCATAGTATTTAATGTGCAAGCGTGATATCCTCAATATTAGCAGCTGACCTGTGAAAGGCGACTGTTGTACTACTGACCTGTATCATACTCAGTAACAATGGCACAGTTGTGCCCACTGACATTAGTTTCTTCACGTCTGCAGGTCCCTCCAGTGTAACAGCAATGCAGCCTATCCATGCTGGTGAGTGTGTATTAACAATTCCTGTAATAGTCTTGATAGTAATAGTAATATTTGGCTCACTTAGTAGTGCTCTTTGTATGCATGTAGGTGTGTCTGTGTCTGTGTGTTGATATCACGCATACTGAGTACTGTACAATTGTGTGAAACTGTGTGCATGTGTGCATGTGTGCACCTGTGCATGTGTGCATGTGTGCACCTGTGCATGTGTGCATGTGTGCACCTGTGTATGTGTGCATGTGTGCATGTGTGCACCTGTGCACCTGTGCATGTGCACATGTGTGCATGTGTGCATGTGTGCATGTGCGCATGTGTGCACCTGTGCATGTGTGCATGTGCATGTGTGCACCTGTGCATGTGTGCATGTGCGCATGTGCGCATGTGTGCATGTGTGCATGTGCGCATGTGCGCATGTGTGCATGTGCGCATGTGTGCATGTGTGCATCACTGGTAATGTGTAGACATTGTAAACTGTGTTTCCTGTTTCCCTCCCACAGGTTCTGGTGCTGCTCTGGTGTCATGTAGCAGGGAACCTGAATCAAGTGCCATGGGTACTGATAATGACGACATCTGTGTAATGGCACAGGAAGGTATGCCAGGGTCCGCCATTGGTCAGCCGATTGACAGTACACAGCTGTCGACCCCATCAATGTGCACAGTTATCCTGCCAATACACCCTATGTCACCAATGTCCCTAGGTGATGGACAGCATACAGTGGGCATTGACCAGGGTAATGTGGTATCTGTGGCACATGCCTCCCCACACAGCAGCCATGGGCATGGCCCAGAGATGGTACCACAAAGACAGATGTCCAGGGGTTCTCGTGGGAGCATCCGTGGGCGTACTGCCCCTGTCAGACATGCCCACAGAGGTCTTACAACCTCAGTTATGTTTCGGGCTGTCATGCAGGCACAGTCACGTATGGAACGGTACACCAGACAGGGTCTGAGGGAGCTGACAGCATGTCGCACAGCCATGACTGACAGTATGCGTGACATTGCGGCTGCCATCCGTGATTTCACCGATGTCATAGACAGACGTTGTGGGGACATATTAGACCGGTTCCACAACTACATGTCCATGAGCCAGGGTGATGGTGGGTGGTTGAGGCATCGACGTGGCCGTATGCCAGCAACAGCAGCAGCTGGCAGTCGTCGCGGACGACAACAGGGCCGCCCCTGTAGTGCCAGCAGCAGCCCCAGCAATGCTGGGTCTGTGCTGTCATCAGACCTCCCCAGGAGACCTCGTGCACGTGGCTCTGGCCAGGCCCGACAGGGATCTGTGTCCAGTCAATGAACACCTGCTTCTGATGACAGTACCCAGTCTGGGTTGGTACTGGATACGGTCCGTAGCACCCCTGCAAGGCACAGGTACCGTGTCCGTGGCCAGAGACACTGATCTGTATGACCTGGCAGGTACAGTCTGTGGCTGTCCACAAACACTAGTATATGGCAGCCATGAGGTGGAACTGTGTGCATCCATACACACATGCGAATTGACAACACCTAGGGCTACCGCATACACGCACACACTGCATCAACATTGCCCCACCTTCTACTGCTGTCCCTCACCAACACACATACACATACATGTCAATCGGTGGTATCGATGGCTGACTCAGGCATACCAAGTTCACACCCTGTGCATATGATGAAACTGTGCCACCTCCTGCAATCTGTAACAACTGTGCAGGTACAGGTTAACATGTTGCTGATGCACAGGGTGACCACATAGATGTGTAGTAATAGTATCATGTTGTTAACAGTACTGTGTGTTGAATTAATTGTGGGTATATCACAGCATGCCTGATGCAGTAAGGGTGTGATTGTCATGTACTGTTGTCTACACCCATGGTAAGTACCATAGTGTATCATCTGCACATGTTGGCATACTGGTGGTAATGATGTCAACAGAAGGCTACATACATAGGTAGCACAGGGGATAAGGTAATGAATGTAGTAATATGCAATGATGGACATGTAAACTGCAAGTGGCATGTTGCCCACACTGGACTCTGCAATGCGGATGTTTGAGGATGTTGATATGTGTGCAGTACTACACGACTGGTACAGGACACACAGGAGCACCCTAGCACTGCAAGCTCACATCTCATACCATGCTACACAGCCCCAACACACAAAACTAACTGTCACAGGAGGGAGAGTCCCCATATATGTCAGGGATACTGTGGTGGCAGGCCAGGTAGCATACATCCTACTAAGTATGGAACCACTGAGTGAAGGCTCAGTGTCTGTTATTTGACATGTGTATTACTGCAGGTATGAGCACATGGGTTTCCATCCAGTTATTGTACATCCTGACAGTACATGGTCTGTACACTTGTGTGCACTGAGACTGGACCCTAGCCATCTGACCCGTGTATTTCCATGTACATGTGCATAGTGCCTGCATATTTGCAGTGTTACCTACTGGAAGTGGTACAGCTGGTTTGTTGTACAATGGACTACATGCAGCCCTGTTTACTGTAGCTTTGTTTGTATGCATGTTTGCTTGCAATTACCCTGGAATACTGATCACACCTGCAATGCATAGTTATAGAGCTTCTGTGGACTCCTAGTGCCATCTGCATAGCTTACTATATGTATGTCCATGTCTCACTTGACAGAATGTCACTGTTTGTCCTGTTCACATGTACATTGCCTGTGACACAGTGCATATGACTTACCTGGCAAGTGTCCACGTGAGCAGTCAAATATGCTACTGCTAACTAATCGCAGGCACTACACCTTCACATATTCATCTTCTGTTGAACCACCTGCTTCGCTAGAGACGGCATGCACCTGTCACCCCTGGGCTTTCAGATATTGGCAAAGGCTCTTGCTACCCCCATAGTGCCTATGTTAGGCAAGGCTCAAATGACAAACCCACCTTCATAGGTATCACAAGGGATAAGAAACTAAGAGTAATGCTACCCAACGCCAGAAGTCTAAACCTCAAGATGCATGCACCCGAAACTCTCCTTGGCATGGAGAACATTGATATCTGTGCAGTAACAGATGCCTGGTTCAGGGCTACTGAGAGCATACCAGCACTACCAGGTTTAACCTCATACCATGCTTTTCAGCCCCAAAACTTGGAACGAACCACAAATGGAGGGGGAGTATTGATATTCATCAAAGATACCCACACCTCCAGGTTGGTGGCAAAGCACCACGCATCAGAGACTATCCATGTGCAACTAACAATGGGTGAAACTGCCTTCCAGGTTATAGCCTGCAACAGACCACCCTCCCAAACCCAAGAACTGCACTCGGCCGTCCTGTGAACAGTGGAAATATGAAGGTCTCTCCAAACACCATTATATTGGGCGACGTCAACTACCCAAACATGGACTGGGAGCATGACTCTAGCTCCAACACCCTAGGCCAAAGATTCCTAGAATATATGAGCTCAAATGCTATGGAACAACTTGTTACCACTCACACAAGAAGGGGAAACATACTGGACCTGATCATCACCAACATGGGGACTCTATGCTCCAGACCAGAAGTGTATCCCTCACTGGTAAGATCGGACCATAGACTAATCTCACTGGATATTCACATCCCGACCCCACCCTCTGCCCAGAACACCACAGTGAACAACTTCTCTAAAGCAAATTCACACTCCTCAAAACTGAGGTGGAAACCTTCAAAGCCCCCGGGCCTGTGGAAACTACAGACCAGACCGCAGATTCCTCTATAAATGCATTCTATGGACGCCTTCAGGAATGCATGGATCATGTGATCTCGAATAAAACTAAGACCCAATCCTCCAAAAGCAGACGTCCTGTCTGGTGGACCCCAGCCATAAACAAACTACACAATAGAAGGAGGAAGCTACCAAATGATGCAGCAAATTCACAAATAGGGAAGGCATCACTGATCAGTATTAGCAAATAACTACAGGCACTCATAAGATTGTCTAAGGCCAGCTTCGACAGAAATTGCACAGGACACTAAGGATAATCACAAGGCTTTCTTTAGTTATGTTAGGAACCTGGGTGGTAATTCCCAGATATGCTCAGAGGTAGTCCAAAATGTCAGTAGAAACACCAAACCCACAGACATTGCCAACATTCTAGATGACAGGTTCAGTGCAAACTTCTCACCCCCCTCCACACTGAAAGGGCAAATATGTATCCCAGCAGAGTGCTGCCCCCCTGACATCTCAGATGCTCAGGTAAGAGCCACCCTCTCCAAAGCAATACACACTGCATCAATGGGACGAGACAGTGTCCCGGGCTGTGTCCTACATGACCACCAAGACGTGCTACTACCAAACATAAACCTACTGTTCAATCCCAGACTTACTACAGGATATGTGTCCAAAATGTGGCGTACAGCAACAGTGGTCCCTCTACAGAAAGGTGGTGCCTCAACGGATCCTGGACACTATCACCCCATAAGCCACACTAGCTTGGTCTGCAGAGCTATGGAAAGGATCATCATGGACCACATAGATATAGATATTGCGGACCTACAGACACTGGTTGATTTCTTAGAAACAGCACCAAGGCCATTGACGAGGGGAAGGTGGTTCACACAGCCTACCTGGACCTTGCAAAAGCCTTCAAAACAATACCCCACTTGGGCATTCTAGAGAAGTTCACCAGCTTAAATATAAGCCCCTATGTCACTAGATGGATTGCACACTGGCTCAAGGACAGAACCCACATGGTTAGAATTGCTGGAGCCATGCCAGACTCCAAACCAGTTACGAGTTGTGTCCCACAAGGCTCAGTCCTGGGACCTCTCTTGTTTGGTATATATTTATCGGAGGTACAGGCCAACACGGAAGGACTGTGGCTGACCAAATATGCAGATGACTGCAAACTGGCCGCCATAATCGACTCTCCAGCCAACACAAGCATCTTCCAAAGGGGCATCATAAAAACAGACAACTTGTGCCAGAGCCATGGCCTCCAGCTGAATGCAAAAGTGTGTATAGTCATCCCCTTTGGCAAAAACAAAGTGCCCACAAAGTACCACATAGGTGGTACTCCATTATGTACAGAAGAAGTAATTAGGGACCTTGGGACCCAAGTTGATAGCAATTTCTCATTTGACAGCCACGTGGTGAAAGTGGTTAGAAAAACATTGTATATAGCCCACCCCATCATGAAGGGATTCACATCTACATCAGGGGAGGACATCGTGCCTCTTTACTCATCCCTCATCAGGCCCATAATTGAGTACAATCCCCCTGTCGGGATGTACCTTACCAGACACCTGCAGCAACTGGAAAGACCCCACAAGTACCTCACCAAGAGGATCAAAGGGCTCAAACAGATGCCATATGCTGACTGGCTAAATAAACCCCAGCTCTACTCAGTGTCATACCGTCTGTTCAGAGGCGATCTGTGCCTAATGTATAACACCATGTCGAACCCGGAATTAATGAGCATGCTGCACCTGGGAATATCCAAATCCCATCGGGATACACGCTTGAGAGACCTGAGCCTCAGCACTGAAATAAATAGGACATGCTGGGGGGACAGATTCATAACCCAGAGGCTCACTTCACTCTTGAATAAAATCCCAGTCCAGGTTAGGAAGAGTCCCTCATTGACTCTCTTCAAGAGGAATTTTGATGAGTGGATGGGACATTGTAGGTTTACCCTGGGTATCACTTCTGTGTCACTGTTAGACAGAGGCACAGTATACTAACCTCGGAAAAGGGCATGGCAAGATATATTTACATTGGATGGCGACAGCCAGACACATTCTGGCTAGGTTCTTAAATGCCCTAGGGCAGATTGCCTAGTATGACGCTATGAACCTATGAACCTATGTACCTTGTTCCCCATTAGCCCTATGTGCTGTTAATCACCATGGCAATCACAATACTATGGTAGCATGTTCAAAGGTCAGTTGTCAGTCACCTCTATGCTACAGTTGTGGAATATGTGGGTCATGTGGCAATGTTACAGCTGCCACATGTACACAGTCAACCCTCTCCCCTACACATGGACGTACAACACATGTATGAGATGGAACCACATAGCCAAACTGGGGACTAAGCACTCTGAACCCAGTACTGGCATAACCTGTCAGGTGGCATGCAATACTACAGTGACTACAATACCAGTCTGATGTAGACCTACACTGACAGCAATACAAGCACGTGAACACACTGGGCCATTCGTGGAGCCTTAGAATAGCATCCTGCCTGAGCGGCACACACCTCTGCAGCTGGCACACAGGCATACGTTATGCCTGAACACATCACACATAACACATAGCACACAAATCCTGTGTGCCAGTCACAGCCTGTACGGCTAGACAACACACCTGCCACAGTTGTGTTAGCTACCTTTATTGTCCGGTACAGTATGGTCATGCTCACCAGGCTGGACAAGGTGAAGGTCAGAGTGATATGCCTGTGGGGCACTATGGTCCACCACATAACACAAGCATACAGGTCAGTCAGAGGCATGGACACATATGACTCAGTCATTGTCCATGCCACATACCTTCTCCTGCTGTACTTGTAGGGTGCTGACATCATCAGTGTTTAGAAAGGGGAATGTGCATCCTGTAGTCTATTCTCCTAGTTGTCAAAAGGGACATTTCCATCACACACAATACCCCCCTCAGCCAAACACACATACTTGCCATTTGCAGTATTTAAACCCCTAACTAACTATGTTATGACACTCGAGATGGACGCATTAGCGGAGCGCGCTATTCGCATTACTGGGAGGTTTCCCTTCTCTTGCTGTACTTATAGGGTGCTGACATCATCGGTGTTTAGAAAGGGGAATGTGCATCCTGTAGTCTGTTCTCCTAGTTGCCAAAAGGGACATTTCCTTCACACACACTAACCCCCCCTCAGCCAAAAACACACACTTGCCATTTGCAGGATTCAAACCCCTATCTGACTATGTTATGACACTCGAGACGGACACATTAGCAGAGCGAGCTATTCACATTACTGGGCGGTTTTTCTTCTCTTGCTTTACTTATAGGGTGCTGACATCATCAGTGTTTAGAAAGGGGAATGTGCATCCTGTAGTCTGTTCTCCTAGTTGCCAAAAGGGACATTTTCCTCACACACACTAACCCCCCTCAGCCGAACACACACACTTGTCATTTGCAGGATTCAAACCCCTACCTAACTATGTTATGACACCTGAGATAGACGCATTAGCAGAGTGCACTATTCGGAGGTTTCCTTTCTCCTGCTATACTTATAGAGTGCTGACATCATCTGTGTTTAGAAAGGGGAATGTGCATCCTGTAGTCTGTTCTCCTAGTTGCCAAAAGGGGACATTTCCCTCACACACAATTGCACACACACTAACCCCCCTCAACCAAATACACACACTTGCCATTTGCAGGATTCAAACCCCTACCTAACTATGTTATGACACTTGACATGGACGCATTAGCAAAGCGTGCTATTGAGTGCTGACATCATCAGTGTTTAGAAAGGGGAATGTGCATCCTGTAGTCTGTTCTCCTAGTTGCCAAAAGGGACATTTCCCTTACACACAATTGCACACACACTAACTCCTCTTAGCCAAACACACACACTTGCCATTTGCAGGATTCAAACCCCTACCTAACTATGTTTTGACACTTGAAACAGACACATTAGCGGAGTGCGCTATTCACATCACTTGGAGGTTCCCTTTCTCCTGCTATACTTATGGAGTGCTGACATCATCTGTGTTTAGAAAGGGGAATGTGCATCCTGTGGGGAGGCAGACGCCAAGCACACTCTGGCTAAGCTGTCATTCCCTAGGGCAAACAGCCTAGTGTTGACCTCTGCACCCATATGTTTAATTGTCAAATGCACATTATTTGTTGCTGATAGACTGTTTGCACGTCTTTATTGCCATAGCATTCCCTGTTTGTATGAACAACTTGTGCATCTGTGGAAGATGTTTGCATATGGGAGAGATCCACTATATCACATATGTCTCTGTAGTCATTTAACTGTGTGCACTGGGCAGACTGCTGTAATGTGGTTGATTCCTGGAATAACACGTAAAAATACCAGATATGTGTGGCCAACTGCTAAACTGAGATTTGGCCTAAGTGTGTGAGCATGCCCAGTTCAGCCTTCCCATGGCATGTTGTCTGACATATGTCTCATTTATCAGTGTGTGAGCATGCCCAGTGTGAGCATTCCATATGTTGAAATCTGCAGCCCACCACATTTGTGGATGAGTGTGAACTTCAACAAATATCTCCCATTTATGGTTGTGTGTTGTGTGTCATGTTGTGTAGTTACTGTACAATTGCTTTGTGTGTGAACACAACAGGATTATACTGTGCCTGCAGGGATTGCATGGGATACTTTGCATACAGTTGTCAACATCCTTTTACACTGACCTAACACTGTAGTACTGTATAGTGTACTGGTTCAGTACTTTGACTGTGGTGGACAGTATCCTGGGCTTTAGTGCTATCACTGCTTTACATTTCGATAGTGAGCACAACAGCCTGGTTAGGGGCCAGTTGTGTACATCTGACCATGTTGCATTATGTTCAGATATGAACTACTTAAACCAGGCTTGTCCAACATTGGTAGTGTATTCCACAACATAGGTGTACATTTGCAAACACTAGCGATGTGCCCTAGTCCATTTCTAATGCTAGTCGGAGAGTGTGTTTGTCCTTCGACACACATTGTAAGTGGAGTTTGCCATGACATATGTCATGGTTAGTATACTGTGCCTCTGTCTACCTGTGACATGACAGTGATACCCAGGATAAAGCTACCATCTCCCATCCACTCATCAAGATTCCTATTGAGGAAAATCGATAAGTGACTCTATGGGTAGCCTGTACTGGGAGTTTACTCATGGGTGGGGGTGGCTTCTGTCTTATGGATCATGCAGTACAGCTTGTCCTATGTAAGTCAGTGCTGGGGTTCAGGTCTCTCATGTGCATAGCTCACTGCCATTCAGATTGTACAAGATGCAGCATGTTTATTGATACCAGCAATACAGGCAACACATGGCATCTGTGCAAGCTCTTTGATACTCCTGGTGAGGTACTGTTGGGGACTTTACGGTTGATGGAGGTGTCTGCTGAGGTACATCCCACAGGGGCTATTGTAGTCAATTGTAATGCTGATGAAGGATGACTGCAGAGCCACAATGACCTCCCCTTATCTAGATCTGACAACCTTCATAATTAGGTGGGTATATGGTATGTTTCTGTAAACACTACAGCACATGTTTGTCCAATGCAGGATATCTATCACCTTGTGTCCCCAGGTCTCTCATTACATGTTAAGTACGTAATGGGTTAACACCTATGTGGTAATTGGTGGGCACTTGCTGTATATCCATGAGGGTTGACTATACACTTTTCTGCAATTAGCTTGCTGACATGGCTATGGCACCATTTGTCTGTTTCTATGTGGCCCTTTTGTGGGATGCTTGTGTCAGCTGGTGGATCATATATGGTGAGCAGTTTGTAGTCCTCTGCAAACATGTTCAGACACAGTCCTTCCATGTTGGCCTGTACCTATGGGACATATATACAAGACGAGGGAGATCCCAGGACCAAGCCTTGTGGGATGCCAGTTATATCTGGTTTGTAGTCTAACATGGCTGCAGCATGTCTGACCATGTCTGTTCTGTCCTTGGTCTGGTTTGCAACCCCTCTACTGACATAGGGGTTTATATTTAAGCTGGTGAGCTTATCTATAATGAACACATAGGGTATTGTATAGAAGCCTTTGCAAGGTCCAGCTACGCTGTGTGGACCACATTGCCCTCATCAATGACCTTAATGACTGTTTCAATTGAGTCAAACATGTTTAGGGGCAGGATCTGCACTTAAGAAAGCCACACTGGGTAGGGTCCGGTGTCAGTAGGTCCCCAATATCTTTATGTCTGCGGTACATGCTGATCCTTTCCATAGCTGTGCAGACCGAGCTTCTCAGGATTCTGGGGTGGTAGCTTTCAGTATCCATTCAGGCAACACCGTTGTTGAGAAGGACCACTGTTGTTGTACACTGCTCTTTGGGTACATATCCTGTGGTAAGGCTGACATTGAGCATTAGTGTGATTTGGCATTCCATTCGTCTTGGAGTCCATGTTGGACTCAGCCCAGGACACCATCTCATACCATTGCTGCTGTGTGTTTTGCTTTGTAGATGCTGGCTGTTACCTCAGCATCTGCAATGTCAGGGGGCCAGCAGTCTGCTGGGATAGATATTTTGCATTCTGGGGGGGGGGGGGTTGCACTGCACCTGTCAGGATGTATGTTGGCAATATGTGTGTGTGTTTGGTATGTTGTTTTTGATATTTGTGTGATTCAAACCATATCTGTGAATTCCCAACATGGTTCCTACCATCAGTTGTGAAAGCCTTGGGATTATCCTTAGTGTCCTGGACAATTTGTATCTTCATAAGTTCATAGGTTCATACTAGGCTATCCACCCTAGGGCATTTGTTAGCCTAGCCAGAGTGTGTGTGGCTTTTGCCACCCCTTGCTATGTGAATATTATGGCCTTTTATGATTTGCTTTGCTGTGCCTCTGTCTGGACATGACACAGTGAAGACCCCCAGTGTAACTCTACAATCATCCATCCACTTGGCAAGATTCCTGTTGAAGAGTGTCAGTGAGGGGCTCTGCCTAACATGGAGTGGGATTCTGGTCCAGGGTGTGGGGAGGCTCTGAATTATGTATCTGTCCCTCCAGCACATCCTATTTCATTATTTGTTGAGGTTGACATCTCTCACTCTCACAGCTCCGATGGCTTTGAGTTTTCTGGGGTGGAGCATGTCCATTACTCCTGTGTTGGGCGTGGCCTTGTACAACAGGCATGCAATGCCTCTGTGTAGGCAGTATGTGACTGCATTCAGCTGGGGTGTCTACAGCCAGGCAGCATATGACATATATTTGAGACCCTTTATCCTCTTGGTGAGGTACCTTTGAGGTCTTTCTAACTACTGCAGGTGTCAGGTAAGGTACATCCCATATGAGGCATTGTACTAGATTATGGGTGTGATAAGAGAACAGTATAGGGGCACAATGACCTCTGTTGACGTAGATGTGAATCCTTTCATGATACGGTGTCCAATGTAGACAGTCTTCCTAGCCACATTGGCAATGTGAGTGTCACATAACAGGTTACTTTCCACTTGTGTCCCTAGGTCCCTGATTACTCCTTCCATACATAATGGTTTACCACCTATGTGGTAATTTCTGGTACCGTGTTTGGTATTTGGTGGGACATTCATACTGTCCAGTGTCTTCAGGACGGCTGGGTGGGGTTCCTGTGTGTGAGAGTGTGGTCTGTAGCATGCTACAGACTGTACGGCAGTCTTGCCTACAGTTAGTTGCACATGGGTGGACTCCAATGCCTTGTGCATTGTCAGTTACCTGGACGTATGGGTGCCTGTGCTGAATATGGATACTCACCCTCATTTTATGTTTTGTTCCAGGTTTTGGGGCCATGACACATGATATGTGGTATAACCTGGTAGTGCTGGTGTGCTGTCAGGAGGCTTGCAGCAGGTTTCTGTCACTGCACAGACATCTATGTTCTCCATACTGGGGATTGCCTCGGGAGCATGCATATTGGGGTTTACACATCTAGCATTGGTCAGCATTACCCTTATGTTTCTTTCCACTTATGTTTTCTAGGGTGGTGGGTTAGTCTTTTCAGCCTTGCCTACGAAAGGCTCTATGGAGGTGGCAAAGGCCTTATCCAATATCCAGACGCCCAGGGGTAACAGGTGCAAGCCATCCCAGGAACAGCTGCGTGGCTTGTCAAGCATGACATCCCAAGCAGACAGACATTGGATCCCCTTGGAATGACACCAGTAAGTGTGTCACTTGCTATGACTGATCATTCCATGTTTGTACTGTGGCATTATTCTTGGTAAGGGTAGGATGCTGCAAATGGTGAGTGTCATACCAACCTGGACTACATAATCAGAGAGCTCATCTATGTCTCTTTTCATGTAGTCTAGGGAGGTACATCTCAGGTCATTCACACCAGCATGGACTATGACTGCATCATATTTCTACTTGCTTTGGGGTAACCTGCATACTTGTGTTATGTGGCGTATTGTGGCAGCCTACAGGCAGCTTACTGTACCTTTCCCTTGTTCAGTCTGGTGTGCGGGACAGCAGTGTGTCTCGCTATGGAGTCACCTATTACAACTGTATCAGGCATGTTGTTTCTCCTTCTGGCCTGTGACTGTTTGGCACACCAGCTTTGTGTACTATGTGTTGCATGTGCTATGTTTGGAGGTTGTTTGATTGGGTGTCTGCTTTAGAGGCCTCTGTTGGTGTGCTGTGTTTGTAATTTGTGCCTCCGGGAATGTTTTTCTGTGTTTATGTCTTTGGTTTGCAGTTGTGATAGGTCTATGTGGGACTGTGTTTGTGGTGTGTGTGGTTACCTTCTCCTCCTGACTAGTTTTGGGAGTACTGAGTTGAGGGAGCTCAGCCTCCAGTTTGGATAGATGGTTGCATCTCTCAGATATATTTGTATTTCTTGGGGGGAGTTGGGGGTTGTCTGTGTACTTGGGGCAGGTGTAACATTGCCTCAGGATTCATAGATTCAACTTGTTGTGGCTGGCCTTAGTGGATTGTATGTGTGGACATATTTTATTGCCATACTACTGATCAGTGATTACTTCATTGTTTATGTTTGCTCTATCATGTAGTAGCTTCCTCATTCTCTTGCATGGTTTGGTTATGGCTGGTGTCCACCATGCCAGATGCCTGCGTGTATGGCATTGTGTCTTGTTTTAATTTAGGATTGCATAATCCAAGCATTCCTGGCAGTGTTCATGGAATGGCTGTATTACAGGTTCTGAGGTGTGGCCCATATTTTGCACATGCACAGGACGTTTAATGGATTCCACATCAGTTTGGAGGGGTGCAAATATTGCTTTACACATGTTTTCCACTGTGGTTTTCTGGCCAGGGACTGTGGTCAGGATTTGTAAATCCAGTGTGATTACTCTATGGTCTGGTTTTACCAGTGAGCAATACACTTCTCGTCTTGCCATCCAGTACCCATGTTGCTGATTATCACATCCAGTATGCTTACCCCTCTTGTGGGAGTGGTACGTTGTTCCTGGGCATTTTGGTTTATGGATTCTATGAACTTTTGTCCTACAGTGTTGGAGCTAGTATAATGCTCCCAGTCTATGTCTGGGTATTTTCAGTCACCCAATATAATGTGGTTTGGAGGACTTGATATATTCATGTATTCCAGCATAGGCCAGGTGCAGTTCCTGGTGTTGGGACAGTAGTCTGTAGCAGGCTATAAACTGGGGGCAGTTTTAGCCACTGTTACTTGACCATGGCTAGTCCATGCTGCTTCTTGTTGTGGTACCAACATGGGGTGTGGTTATCCTTGACAATTTTGCTAGTCACCCTCCTTTTGTAGCTTGTTCCATGTTTTGAGGCTGTACAGCACAGTATGAGGTGTAACCTGGTAGTGTTAGGGTGCTGTTGTGAGCCTTGACTCAGTTTTCTGTTACAGCACAGATATCAACATTCTCCATACTGGGTGAGTTTAGACTGCATGCATCTTGCTGTTTTGACTTATCCCTTATCTTATTCTTATCCCTTCTGATACCTATGGAGGTAGGTTTGTGTTTTGAGCCTTACCTATTCAGGGCACGCTGTGGGTAACAACAGCCTTTGCCAGTATCCATACGGCCTGCACTGATAGGTGCACGCCAGTCCTAGCAGGTGGGGCATCATGTCATGCTCAGCATGTCATCCCAGGCTGGCACACATTGGATCCCCTTTGACTAACTGCGATACTTCAGCCAATTATTGCACTTGATCATCTCATTGTCATATTGTGGCATGATGCTTGGTGAGGGTAGGATGTTAGTCACGGTCCTCAGGTGTGCATATAGTACATGGTGTTACATTACTTAACACATGGCATTCATGCCTCAGGTGGTGCTGCAGGGCTGCCTCTGTCGGATGCACATATTACACTCCCTGTACATGTTTGTGAGCAGGTCATGTCATTTTAGGCATCCCTGTTATTATTTGAGTGAGTCAGAGGGGGTTTCATTCCCAGGGTTCCTACTGAGCCAGTGTATGTGCTATACGTTGCCTCTTTGCCAAGGCCAGGGCATACTGGGCACGCCTCCTTCGGCCTACTGGGGCAGGCTCAGGTTGTTCCTCCTCCGAGTCACGCTCTGCCTGTGATGGCCTTGGCAATGGTGGGGGGCTGTTTGGCCCAGCCCTATGCTGGTCCTGTTGCAGCTGTTTTCGCAAGATCATATTATGTAGCATAGCACATACCATGACAATTTGGGTACATGTAGTTGGTGTGTACTGCAAGGCTCCACCAGATGTGTCCAGACACCGGAACCGTGACTTGAGCAGCCCAAACACACACTCTATTACATTACGTGTTTGTGCATGTGCCTCATTATGGCGTTCCTGTTCAGGTGTGTGTGCATTTCTGATGGGTGTCATCAGCCACAGCTCCAGTGCATAACCTGCATCCCCCACTAGGTGTCCATGCGGGATGTCCCCATTGGCAAATGTCTGGTACAGCTGCGTCAAATGCCAGATGTGGGAATCATGGTAGCTCCCAGGGCAGCCAGCACACACATTCATTATTATGCCCTGGGCATCACACATGACCTGGCAGTTGATGGAGGGGAAGCCCTTGCGGTTGATGTATGCCCTACCCCGCTCACCGGCTGGTGCTTTGATGCGTATGTGCGTGCAGTCTATTGCACCCACTACCTCAGGGTATTCCGCTATTTGCTGGAAGAGACGGATATTGCTGGCCAATACCTCACGGGCATTGGGGAAATATACATGATCACCGACATGTGCTGACATGGCATCCAGGAACTGGTGCAGTACCCTGGAGGCTGATGCCTGTGATATCCCCATCATATCACCAGTTGGTCTCTGGAAGGTACCTGTTGCTAGTATTCTTAGGCCAACACATACCTTGGTTTCCACTGGGATGGGCTCCCCTCTGTTCGTTCTGTGTGTGAGGCGTGGCCTGCACAACTCCACTATTTGCTGCAGGAGGTCTCTGTCCACTCTATAGCGCTCTACTATCTCCAGCTCATGTAACCCGTGGTAGGTGACCCTGGGCCTGTACACTCTTCTCCATCTCCTCACTGTGGGTTGTCTGGCACCATCTGCATTATCACCACCCTCAGCAAGTCACCTATGTCTCATTATGACAGCTATGGCAGCCCCTAACATTTCTGCTCTGAGTTCAGCTTTTTCAGTTTTCACTTCTAATAGCTTACTCCTGTCTTGCAGTGTCTCTTGAGAGAAACATCTTGCACTGCTGTTTGCAGATTTTAAGTGTTGGGCTGAGCTACTATTCTGCCTGTGTAATTGCCTGCTTCTAATTGTTTTCACCTGCTAGCTCCAGCAGTATTCCCTGCTAGCTTCCTACTAATTATGTTGCTTCCTTTTTCCTTTCTGTTTCCTCAGGGGGGAGCAGTGTGTATACCAGCAGAAACACGCTCACAGTGGCTTACACGTGCGCACACATGCTTACACGGCTCGGAATCGTCTTATTTGGGTTAAAACGCGCGCACACCAACTCAAGCAGTGTTACAGCTCTGCCAACAGGCTTCTACATGCTAAATCTGTGCTACACGCGTGCACACCCGCGCAAACAGTGTTAAACATCTCCCAACACGCTCCCACATGCTTAGTCTGCCTTACACACGTGCACACTGTCTTACTCGTGCTTCATGGCGCGCACACGTGCGCATGCACGCCCAGCAAGAAACTTTGGTGTAGGCAACAGTGTACACCTTCCATTTCTTGACTTTCTCATGCTTATCTAGTGGCACACCTCTTTCCATGATATCTCTCTGACATCTGTCATGTAACTCTGACCTCCAATGAACTGCATTTCTTTCTACCATTCCCCCCTGTGATGTCACCTATCTCCTACTCTGTTCCTCCCCCTTCTGTAACTCTTACACTACTCAGAATGTGCTCATTTCCTATGTGACAGTGGAATTCAGTATCCTAACACTCATTTGCATCAGATTGCCTACTAATGCTTAGTTACATCTCTTAGACTCAGCTTCCCCCCTTAGCAACCACTACACGGTGGCCATGTTGTTTTTGGTCTGCTGGTCCCTGCATTGAAATTTCATGTATTGCATAAAACCCACATCTGTGGGTTTATAACCTTCGTTTTTATGTTTTATGCAGCGCAGCCCGTTTGCACGAAAAAAAAAATTATATTTTTAATATATTTGCATCAGGTTACCTTGCCAATGGCCACATATTTGGCCATTGGCATGCTGCCTGACACATATTCACCCTTTATTTGGAGCTGACATGGCTCCATTGTGGTTTTTGCAGAAACGTACTCAGTTGTCAACTGAGTACATTTCTGCAGCTAAAATGGCTCTTACACGGGCTGTTCTGGGATTCCTGGATCGCTAATCATCCTCATTTGCATGCTATTCGGCTGCAAGTGAGGTGATTAGCTTATCCACGCCCACTCCGTGTAAGAGACGTTTTAGCTTGTCTCTTACATGGACTTTGGGCTGTTCCTGGATCGCGAAGGCTGCATGGAGTCTTACACTACTCTTAGACTCCGTGCAAGCCTTCGTGAATCCAGCCCTATGTTTTTCTAACTTTGATAAATATGCAATGTTGCATCTTAAATTATTGTCTTCAACTATCTAAAGATCTTCATTGACAATGTCATTTTTTTATAATTTGACTATGTTGCATCCCATTTATCAAGTTCACTACTGCTGCATCTGCTGGTACTGAAGGTGAGGTCATTACTACCTCACAAGGTCTGTATTTCTTGCAAATAATCTTGGAGTATGTCTGTATTTTTTATTAAAGTAATTATGTTACAAATCATTGGCATAGCTGGTAAATCAAAACCAACTGATCACTTTTATATTTGGGAAGAAACAGTCCAAAAATAAATTATTCCAGTACAAAGCTCTGTAGGACAGCACTGGTAAACCACAATCAGGACAGACGGGTAACCTATTTTATAGCCAGTATTTTTCATACTCAATTATATATGGACTGACATTTAATACTTTTTTCATTTTTGTCTTTTATGCGGAACAGTGTCAAATGCCTAAGGAAGCTCAAGATAAGGAGCATACACCGTTAGCCCTTCACCTAGTACTGCTGTTACTTCTTAAGAGAATGCTACAGGATTTATAAGGCAATATAACCTTTTATCAGACTTGTACTGTTCATGTCTGACAGACTCAGGTCCCTTGTGTCATTTTGAATAAGCTACTTTATTATTTTTGCTGTGATTTCATAGAATTATTATTATTATTTTATTATTTATTTGTTTGACATTTGTTTACCAAACGATAGTGTGTCTGGATTTCATAACCCGTTTTCAGCAGAGGCCCGGGGAGAAAAACTCCACATTTATGACTTGGTTACACATTTATACAATTGCATTACTTCTATGAGACTACTCAATTAGAAATTTATAAACAAGCACTTAAAATCAGTTATATAATACTAAAACATGCCATACTAATCATACTAAAATATGTCTTACTAATACATTTAGAGTTTAACATATATTCACAATCAGAAGATTGGCTTCATAGAGATAAGTTTATTATGACACAGACTGGAGTCAATCAGAATGTTTAGACCTTGGTGTGTACAGGCAGAATGGCAGGGACAAGAAGATACCTAGTTATTAGTAGATGTCTTGGCTTTCAAACTGTTATTGAGGTTATTAGTTGATTAGTTTAGGAGGAGGGGAGATTAGGGTATTATGCAGAGGATGTATAGTGGGCTGGGGTGGGAATTAGCCTGGAGTTAGGCATGTGCATAGCCATGATTTGTTTAAATGAATGCAAGTCAGTCTGGTAGAATTTGAGTCTGTGCCCCAGATGAACCATGTTTGACTAGTAGCATGGGGCCACATGGGTGAGAATGGGAGTGAGGAGCTAACATCTTTTCACGCTTCCTGGGGAAGGCAGGTATTCTATGTTTACCCCAGATGAACCATGTTTGACTAGTAGCATGGGGCCACATGGGTGAGAATGGGAGTGAGGAGCTAACATCTTTTCACGCTTCCTGGGGAAGGCAGGTATTCTATGTTTACCCCAGATGAACCATGTTTGACAAGTAGCATGGGGCCACATGGGTGAGAATGGGAGTGAGGAGCTAACATCCTTTCACGCTTCCTGGGGAAGGCAGGTATTCTATGTTTACTGCAATAGCAGAGTTAAGAGACTAGGAAGTTCCATATTGCAAGCAGCTAGGTTGCTCATGCACCGAAGTATGCTTTCTCCTACGAAAGGTAGCTTGCAAGGCTGCCATGGAGTGGTAGGGTGGGTGGGGGGATAGGACACACTCTCTGGAAAAGTATGAAGCTTCAACAGCATCTTTTGATCTCTTCACTAGCCCTAGACATGAGTCAGATTGAGCCCAGAAGGAGTTAAGGGGCATCCACTAGATCTCATGAATGAAGAGAGGAGAGGAGAGGAGATGAAAGGAGAGGTGTTGGTGGCAGTGATAGTCATTTGGGGGAGGGGGAGAAAAGTATTTGAATCTGACATGATAACCCCCTTTGAGAACTGTTATCATTACTTTCTGTCACCATAGATCACAAATGTGTCCACATGCAATCATTTTGTTAAACACAGTTAAAATGTGTTTATATTTGTATCCATAGGTTTGCATAGAATACTCCCAGGTATGTTGCCCCATTTCACTGGAGCTTGAGTTTTCATTTTGTTTCAGTTTTACTGTGGCAGCAGTTATTCTGTTACTAGTTGTATGACGGATGTATCCCTTCACCTCTGTATCATCAGACACATGGATGCTCACAGCAGTTATTCTGTTACTAGTTGTATGACGGATGTATCCCTTCACCTCTGTATCATCAGACACATGGATGCTCACAGCAGTTATTCTGTTACTAGTTGTATGACGGATGTATCCCTTCACCTCTGTATCATCAGACACATGGATGCTCACAGCAGTTATTATGTTACTAGTTATATGACGGATGCCTCCCTTCACCTGTGTATCATCAGACACATGGATGCTCACAGCAGTTATTATGTTACTAGTTATATGACGGATGTCTCCCTTCACCTCTGTATCATCAGACACATGGATGCTCACAGCTTGCTGTGGCAGCAGTTATTATGTTACTAGTTATATGACGGATGCCTCCCTTCACCTCTGTATCATCAGACACATGGATGCTCACAGCAGTTATTATGTTACTAGTTATATGACGGATGCCTCCCTTCACCTCTGTATCATCAGACACATGGATGCTCACAGCAGTTATTATGTTACTAGTTATATGACGGATGTCTCCCTTCACCTCTGTATCATCAGACACATGGATGCTCACAGCTTGCTGTGGCAGCAGTTATTATGTTACTAGTTATATGACGGATGCCTCCCTTCACCTCTGTATCATCAGACACATGGATGCTCACAGCAGTTATTATGTTACTAGTTATATGACGGATGTCTCCCTTCACCTCTGTATCATCAGACACATGGATGCTCACAGCAGTTATTATGTTACTAGTTATATGACGGATGTCTCCCTTCACCTCTGTATCATCAGACACATGGATGCTCACAGCTTGCTGTGGCAGCAGTTATTATGTTACTAGTTATATGACAGATGCCTCCCTTCACCTGTGTATCATCAGACACATGGATGCTCACAGCAGTTATTATGTTACTAGTTATATGACGGATGTCTCCCTTCACCTCTGTATCATCAGACACATGGATGCTCACAGCAGTTATTATGTTACTAGTTATATGATGGATGCCTCCCTTCACCTCTGTATCATCAGACACATGGATGCTCACAGCTTGCTGTGACAGCAGTTATTATGTTACTGGTTATATGACAGATGTCTCCCTTCACCTCTGTATCATCAGACACATGGATGCTCACAGCTTGCTGTGGCAGCAGTTATTATGTCACTAGTTATATGACAGATGTCTCCCTTCACCTCTGTATCATCAGACACATGGATGCTCACAGCAGTTATTATGTTACTAGTTATATGATGGATGCCTCCCTTCACCTCTGTATCATCAGACACATGGATGCTCACAGCTTGCTGTGACAGCAGTTATTATGTTACTAGTTTTATGACAGATGTCTCCCTTCACCTCTGTATCATCAGACACATGGATGCTCACAGCTTGCTCATAACTTTTTTTGCATGTGCATTCACTATATCATGTGGCTTGGTCGACACCTCAATATTTATTGTCTTGATGGCATATTATGTTTAGATTTTCCCATTCATTTTTGTAATGTAATTGCATCCTGTCTTACAAATGTCATCATGTGTTATCAAGATGAGGTCATACTTAGATCTGTAAGATTTGATGAAAATGGTATACAGCACATGTACCTTTTTAATGCTTTTGATGTACACTTGTTTTATGACCAGGGACAATTTGAAAGCTAAATAGTACCTCTATTTTCTATTATATGTCTTATTACTTTTGTGGTTCCCCTAAAGCTTTTTTTAATGTACTTGCGTAATTGTATCTTATTAGTATGCAGTCATTAAAGCAGAAGCTAATCATATCTAAGAATTCTTTGACAGTATCTTACAGGCATTAATGTAGTTCAGTGAGGAAGGAATCTCAATTACTGATAAGTAGGTCATTTATTGCATCATAGTTTCCATTAGCAAAGTCTGGGAAAATTGTTTAGCTATGACAAAGATTTTAATCTTAGGTTAAAGTTGATGATATAATGTTCTCTGTTAACTGCAAAATGTATCATTTATGCTGGGATTCAGAAAGATCCTACATTTGTCAGTATGATATTCTCACTGATGACTTTATTTACATAGCTTATTAGTATTTATTTAACTGAAATAAATTAATAGGAAATCCTTATATCCTACTACTACCCCCTGCCTTTGTTCTGTCTACCTTACTCAGCTCCTTTCTTCCTATTCAGGATAAATTATACCCATTAATGACAAGACACCTATTAGACTCAAAAGTACCATAGCTAACTAAGCAGCTAGCACAACAAATCAAAGCCAGAGATAAAAGTAGGATTGGAAAAGTAAGCCATCTAATCATTGCAAATTAAAAACCTGCATAACCCTAAGTAAAACTCCCAAAATAAATATTAGCACTGTCAAATCCAACTACTGCAGATTACAGCAACAATCTAACATAAGTGAATCAAAGTTATTCTGAAAACTACAGAAAAATATTCTTCAGGATCAACAGAATTATTAGTAGCTGTTTTGAAGTCCTTAAAGCAATACTACATAATATCTGTAGCCCACCCATGCCCCAGTACATTTCAGTCTCCATCTCTAACATTCCAGTTCAAGCGGATGCTCTACAACTACATTTGACTGCCCACCCTACTATTTATTGGTTATAGCTAATGACTTAAATATATTGTTAAAAATAAATAATTACAGTGCTACTCCCTACACAATCTACCCCTTAATCATGCAAATGGGATATAAGTTACCATCCTCAGTACACATTGTCAGCCTTACTCTGACAACTATATGCTGTTCAAACATGTCAGATCATCCCAGTACCCAAAAAGCCCTCCACTCAATCAGATGATTTTACAGACCCATATCAACACAACAAGCCTTCAGACCTTTGCAAGACCGTGGATCACCAAAGAGCCTGTGGCCTGCTTCTCATCTTTGGATTTGTGCTACTGTTTTGCTTCTGGTAAGAGAAGAAGCAAAGGAGCACTGCATCCCAGCAGCATGAAGTTGTGGTGAGACCAGCACTAGTAGGAGCCAGGCAGTAGGCAATCAGGCAAATCCCCTATTTTTGTCATTCCTGACAAAGCTAATTCTTTCTTTTCAGCAAATACTGTTCAATTAGCTGCCATCTAATTTAACTTCAGAATATCTCCCTAAATACTTCATCCATAAATCATCAGGGTCTACTTAGCATTTTCCCCTCAAGTATTTAGCAGTGCCCTGTATAGATGCAGACACCTTGAGTTGACATTTTTCCTGTAAAAGCACCATTGAAGTTTCACCAATACCTAGTTGCACACAACACAGCTAGTTTGCAGTGACAAGAACTGTCCCCAGAGTTGCAAATTACGTACTTCTGACATTAATTTATATTCTCACTCCCACTGTCTAATCAATAAAAAAAAGGCTCTTGCCATGGATATGCATTTTCCTGCTATCTCTGCAACCATCTTGGTGTATTTGAGCATCCTGAGACAATGTAGAAATTGCCTCATGTTTATTGACAACCAGTTAATTCTCAAGCAAACTGATATGGTATGTCAGAGATCTATTTACACAATATCACAGGAGGAAAAGGTCTCACGTACAGTGGAAATAAAAAGTGTATGCACCCCTGTTAAATTGCCAGATTTTGTGATATAAAGAATGAGACCACAATAAATCATTTCAAAAGTTTTCCCATCTTTAATGTGACCTAAAACCTATATAAGTCAATTGAAAAACAAACAAATCTGTTAGGGAAAAATATAAAAAACGTACAATAAGCTGGTTGCATAAGTGTGCACACCCTTAAACTAATACTTTGTTGAAGCACCTTTTGATTTAATTACAACATTCAGTCTTTTTGGGTACACACCTGCCATCAATTAAAGAGACTCTGATTAACCCCAAATAAAGTTCAGCTGTCCTAGTAGGATTTTCCTGACATTTAGTCAGTTGCCTGCTACAGCAAAAGTCATGTTTTGCAGAGAGCTTACAAAGCATCAAAGGGATCTCATTGTTGAAAGGTATCAGTCAGGAGAAGGGTGCAAAAAAACTTCCACAGTATTGGATATACCATTGAACACAGTGAAGACAGTCATCAAAAAGTGGAGAAAATATGGGACAACACTGACATTGCAAAGAACTGAATGTCCCTGCAAAACTGATTAAAAGACAAGATGAAAACTGGTCAGGGAGGTGGCCAAGAGACCTACAACAATACTGAAGGAGCTGCAGGAATTTCTGGCAAGTACTGGTTGTGTATTACATGTGACAACAATCTCTCGTATTCTCCATATGTCTAGACTATGGGGTAGGGTTGCAAGACAGAAGCCTTTTCTTACACAGAAAAATATCCAGGCCCAGCTAAAATTTGCAAAACAGTACATCAAGTCTCCCAAAAGCATGTGGGAAAATGTGTTATGGTTTGATGAGACCAAGGCTGAACTTTTTGGCCACAAATCCAAAAGGTACGTTTTGGTACAAAAACACTTCACATCACCAAAAGAACACCCTCCCATAGTGAAGCATGGTGGTGGCAGTATCATGCTTTGGGGTTGCTTTTCTTCAGCTGGAACTGGGGCTTTAGTCAAGGTGGAGGAAATTATGAACAGTTCCAAATATCAGTCAGTTTTGGCCCAAAACCTTCAGGTGTCTGCTAAAATGCTGAAGATGAAGAGGAATTTCACCTTTCAATATGACAATGACCCAAAGCATACATCCAAATCAACAAAAGAATGGCTTCACCAGAAGAAAATAAAAGTTTTGGAATGGCCCAGTCAAAGGCTAGACCTATATCCCATAGAAAATCTGTGGTGTGACCTGAAGATGGCTGTGCACGAGATGCCCTCGCAAGCTGACCGATTTGGAGCACTTTTCAAGGAAGAGTGGGCAAATATTGCCAAGTTAAGATGTGCCATGCTGATAGACTCCTACCCAAGAAGACTGAATGTTGTAATTAAATCAAAAGGTGCTTCAACAAAGTATTAGTTTAAGGGTGTGCACACAAAACAAAGTATTAGTTTAAGGGTGTGCATATTTATGCAACCATCGTATTGTATGTTTTTTAATTTTTATATGTTTTCCCCTAATAGATTAGATTGTTTTTCAACTGAATTGTACAGGTTATAGGTCACAGTAAAGGTGGGAACATTTCTGAAATTATTTATTGTGGTGTTATTTTTTTATATCACAAAAGCCTGACATTTTAACACGGGTGTATACACTGTTTATATCCACTGTAAAAACACTCCTAATTTCAGTCAGGTTGTCAGTAGTACACACGCTACACCCATCACACAAAAGTCAAGACAAACACATAGACCCACATATGCTGGTGGTCTTAAATGTAAACTTTCTAAACCCCAAAGGCCTCCTAGACAAAGTACACACAACAAATACTCTCAGCATCTCCAAATGCACTTTTTTGAAACAACACTCACATCAACACATGCAGCCACATCTCATGGAACCTCTACTTCTAAGCCCATTCAACATTCTGGTCATTGGAGACTCTGTTATGAGACACGCTGATGGTCCTCTCTCCAGGCTGAGTAAGGAGAAAGTCACAGTCAGTTGCTTATCAGGGGCTAGGATCCACCACATTATACATGCACTCGGGTCTTTGGACACAGATACCAGTATGACACAATCATAGTCCATTTGGGTGTAAGAATCTGAGACATACTTCCCTAGACTATATGAAGAGAGACATCATGGAGCTCTCAGAATATGTGCCACAGGCTGGTATGAGCCTAGCATTGAACAGCATTCTACCTTCTCAAGGGATGATGCCACAATATGAACAAAGGATGACTGACTTTAATAACTGGCTTAGTTATTGGTGTCATTCTAAGGGGGTGCAATGTCAGCATGGAAGGAGATAAACAACAGATCACACTGCTTTGCAGGGATGGCCTGCACTTCTCCTCTCTATTCTTTTGAATATTAGCTAAAGTATTGCTCCCCCCACTGTGCCTTTTTTAGGCAATGCCAAACTGAAAGTACTTCTGGCATAGCAAATCAAAACAGAAAGCAGGGAGAAACCTTGAGTTAGGAAAACTATGAACCACAAATACTCAAGGTAGTCAAAATGCTTCACAGGGAAACAGCCAGTATTTAGTCCAAAAATACAAATTTCTTTTCCAAATAGTTTGGAATCAACATTTGTATTTTTGTACTAAATACTGGCTGGTGCCTTGTGAAGCTTTCTGACTACCTTGAGTGTTTGTGGTTCATAGCAAGTTAAAACTCAAAAAAATCTAAAGGTGTTAATGTTCAGTGCTAGGAGTCTAAACATAAAAACTCATGTATTGTCAGCAAATGGTAAGAATATGAAAGGGAATGATGCCCCTGTAGATAGAAAACAGTCTAAGGGGAGTGTAGATAAAGCTACTATTGAACAGACAAGTGTGTCAGCAAGGATTGTACCATCCAACACTGAAGTTACAAACAGGGTATTAATTGAAGAAGTTGTAGAACCCAGTGATGCAATATGCACCACTAATGATTCAGTGGATGTAATTCACTTAGTACATCCCAGCATGCATTCAGAAGCTAATTTATTTCCAGTTGTACAAATAGTTAAAGATAAACCTATTTGTTTAGAGCGAGAGATTGATCCAGTTGTTAGACCAAAGGCACTGAAGAACTCAGTTGACCCTTGTTTAGATGTGAGTTCACATGTTTCTTTTCCCCTACCGGTTCGCCTGGAAAAAGGCCCGAGAAGGACACGCTCTATGAGTCGTGGCAGGCAAAAGAGAAAGCTCTCTGGGGAATTCCTGCCCAACCGAACCCTGAAAAAGATGTGGAACAATGCGGACAAGCATTAGTTCACAATCTATCCAGTGTAATCTTAACAAATGATGACATTAGGCTGTTAAGCAAGGGGATGAATTTCATCCCTAAAAGTCGAAGTTTGCTAACAGACACGATTGTAGATTTGAAATTATTCTGTAGGAACATTATGCTCAAGTTCCTATATAAAGATTCAAATACTGGACTATTTCAGGAGAGAGGTTTTGTTTTTAAAAATTTAAGTGAGTATGTACCTGTTCACCACCCTTTAGTAGAGGCTTTTTTACGCTTGACAGAGGAAGAACTGTATAAATATTATGACAGAAATTCTAATAAAAGGTTGATGAGGAATGATAACCTTACCTATAAGGAAAGACAGAGCCTTAAAAAGTTACAGGAAGATCCCACCATCATTATTAGACCGGCTGATAAGGGTGGCCGTGTTGTAGTTATGGATATGGTGCATTATTATAACTCCATGCAAATTATGTTGAATGATACATTTTATCAAGTAATTACAGTAGATGTTTTACAGGATGTTATTAGATATATTAGTGACACTTTATTAGATATTTATAAGAGTCAATTGACAGACAAAGACCTATATGAATACCTCACTATTAAAACACCTGTCACTCCTATCATACATGCTCTACCAAAAATACACAAAGATGCTCATGACCCACCTATGAAACCGATAGTTTCTGGTCGAGGATGGGTCACTGAGCATCTGTCTGTGTACATAGAGAAAAATCTGAGACTGGTTTTAAACACCAACAAATTTGTGCTAAGAGACTCCAAGCAGTTTCTGATGGAATTATATGAATGTGTTAAATACTATATTTCAGATGACTACCTTTTTGTCACCTTTGATATACAGTCACTGTTCACTGTCATCCCCAATGCACTGGGGCTTATTTATATATCTGAATATCTAAAGGAACATAGTGATTACACTGTTGTTAAGATTGACTTTTTGGTGCACTTCCTGGAGTTGGCTCTAGAGAACAACTTGTTTATGTTTAATGATATGATTTATAAACAATTAGATGGCATAGCAATGGGAACACCTTGTGCCAACAGCTATGCCAATATGTTCTTAGCTCACTGGGTGGAACATATTCTATTCTGTGAGGCTCTATTTAAGGAACACGTCGTCTTTTATCAACGTTTCGTGGATGATGTGTTTGTTCTTTGGAAAGGGACTGTTGAACAACTCAAATTGATGTCTGATATTATGAACAATTTGACTAGTTGTCTTAAATTCACCATGAATTATTCCATGTATAGGATTGAGTTCTTAGACCTATATATTGAGAAATTGCCTAGTGGCCTTATAAACACAGGAGTTTTTAGGAAAGCGTGCTATTGTAATTCGTTACTTATGAGATCAAGCATGCATCCACCCTTTGTTTTTAAAAATATTATGAAGGGCCAGGCAATTAGAGCCTCCAGGCTAAATCCCACCGAAGGAGGATTCTTAGTAGAGTTGGATGATTTAAGACTCAGGTTATTACAGAGAGGGTATAACATTAATGAGGTTAGTCGTTCCTTAGAGAACACCCATGATTTACGACCTACAGTAGCCACACCATATTTTGGACCTTCAGATTCTGTGGAAAATATGAATAGTGACAGGACTCCATCTAGCATTAAGTTCTTAACAACTTTTACATCTGACTACCTTGAAATCAGAGAGATCATAAGTAGGTATTGGTCTAACTTTCAGGTAGATGATGATTTGAAGAACATAGTTGGTGATACCCCTAGGTTTCAGTATAGGAATAAGAACAATTTAAAAACGATGCTATGTTACCCAAAACATGGAAGGAAAAGTAGGACAATAGGCCATACGGGGCCGTGTGGACATTGTAACTTCTGTTCATTTATGGATACAAGCACTGATTTTTTGCATCCAGATTCACAGATAGTTTTTAGTACGAATGTTAATGCAAATTGCATGACGTGTCATATGGTATACCTAGCCATTTGTCAAACCTGCTCTTGTTTCAACGTAGGTAAAACTAATCGTCCCCTTAGGGACAGAGTGAGGGAACATGTCTATCACATCAAGAAAGGATCACTACATAATGCTCTAGCGAAACATGTTAATCTTTTTGGGAACACACATAAGTTCCTATTTAGAGTATTAGAAGTTATATTCCCGAATAAGAGAGGGGGTGACATCAGGACACAAACTGAAAGCAAGGAGAGTGACTGGATTGTCCTGCTTAGAGCTGATAGTGGGTCAGGACTCAATGAGAGAGCCTCAATAAAACCTAGACTGAGGGGACGTAGGAACATTAGGTAAATGATTGTAAATCTCTGATATTTCCTACACCTTTGTTGTACACATATAAGTGCTTATATGAGTGTGCCTTTTAAGTATTTTTATTTTATATGTTTTATATATATATATTTTTTAATTCTACTTATATATATTTTATATGTATACATATATTTATGTGTATGCATTCAGCATACATATGTATAGTTTTTTATATATTTGCTTTTTTATATATATATTTAAATATATATTTTTTATATATATACATATATATATATATATATATATATATTTTTTTTTTTTTTTTTTTTATACATATTTAATAGATGCCATATATGGACCATTCATGATTATATATATGCGCTTAGAGTGCACAGTTTAGTCTGGATATTTTAGTGTCCATTTCTTATTCTTTATGTCTTGGCTGTATGTCATTTGCTATATGCAATATGTGGGTTTGACATTTCTTCTTTAAATTTTTTAGTTTCATTAATTGTTTAATTGGCACGTGTATATATTTTGTTTTTTGAATTTAGTGTTGTTAAGAGATCTGAGGAAGCTACATATAGCGAAAGCGCTTATCTCATGAAATAAAGATTCATTTAGCTTTTTATCATATCAGTTTCGTGATTCTTGGAACATCATTGTGAATATCACTTGAAGATTTTTTGGATTGTTGCAGAACTTTTGAATTATTCTATTGACATATCTGCTTCGCTCCTATCCTCTTACCTTTGCTGATTATTTTATTTTTATCCTTGGAAAGGAGCGTTTGCCTGACCTGATAGCGGTTTACTTATTACTTTACTATTAAACATAAAAACTGCATTCCCTAGAAGCTCTCTTCACCCTAGAGAATGCTGACATCTTTGTGGTCACTGAGGCGTGGTTTAAAGCCACGGAGAGCACAACGACAGTACAAGGCTATAATGCCTTCCACACATTTAGACCAGCTACTGCACAGACAGGGACTAAAGGTGGAGGTGTCTCTATTTACATCAGAAATAAATATATCTTAAGGCTGGTCAAACAGGACAATGCACTTGGGCTTCTCCATGTTCAAATCACCATAGGCAAGATCCTATACCACATTCTTGCAAGCTATAGGTCCCTCTCTATGACCTATGAAACCCATACCATGTATTTAAACTCATTGGAAACTCTCACCATCCAACCCCATACCTTATTCATGGGTGACTTTAATTACCTCAGTATTAACTGGGAATCACATATGACCCCATATGTACAGACACAGAGAGTCCTGGATTTTATAAACATAAACTCTCTGAACCAGGTCAGTACACCAACCAGGGATGCAACCATACTGGATCTGGTCCTCACTAATATGGGAGAGTGCTGCACCCCCCCCCCCCCCCCCCCAGTGTAATGTCTTCTCTGGTAAGGTCAGACCAAAAAATGGTCTCCTTTGAAGTAAACATAAAACTTGAAACCTCAGCTAACCCTGCAATATTCAGGAACTATACTAAGGCTAACTTCCTATTATTAAGTGACAGCCTGACAACATTGCAATTCCCCACAAACCCAGATAACACTGCTGCCTATGCAGAACTGTTCATACAAACCCTATACAAGCATGTTGATAGCTGCATAGAGGCAGCTGTATCTACCAGAAAGAAGTACAGAAATAACTTACAAAACAGGCTAACCTGGTAGAATCACATCATCAATAAGCTGTATAACAGAGGAAGAAAATCATGGCAAAAATTAGGAGGTGCAGCTCCAAACAGGATAAAAGTACTTTCATTAAACTAAACAAACAACTCAGAGGGGAAATAAAGTCTACCAATACCAATTTTGAGGTAAAATTGCCCTCCCAGGCCAAGGACAACCACAAAGCATTATATAGCTATGTCCGCAACCTCAAAGGCAATACACAATTGTGTGCAGAGCTGATTATAACTGGAGCCACCTGTACTGAGCCAGAAGACATAGCAAACCTCCCAGCTGATAAATTCAGCTCCAACTTTACCCCTCTCTCCCTCTCAACCTTCCCTTAGGAAATACCATCAAATATAACCCGGCTATCACTAGGGAACAGGTCCTTAATGCTCTCTCTAAGGCCAAGAGCACTGCAAGAATGGGCCAAGACAATATCCTAGGATGCCTTCTAAATAGCATGAAGCATGACCTATCAGGACCTCTGGAATTGCTATTTAACTGTAGCCTCAAACAGGCTTTGTGCCTCATGAATTGAGAACAACTGTCAGCCCTCTGCACAAAGGAGAGACATCTGTTGTCTCTGGAAGCTACAGACCCATATGTCTCACTAGTCTCACATGCAAAGCCATGGAAAGAATTATCATGGAAATGATCAATAATGACATTGGAAGCCTCTAGACACTGGACCCAACCCAATTTGGTTTCATCAAGGGCAGGTCATGCCTACTGAACCTAGTGGACTTCTTTGAGAAGGTCACTAAAGCAATAGATGAGGGCAAAATGGTTCACACTGCCTACCTTGACCTGGCCAAGGCATTTTTACATATTGTTGACAACCTCAAGAGGTTAGGTACAAACCCTTATGTCACCCTGTGGATAGCCAGCTGACTCACAGAAAGTACCTAGGAAGTTAGAATTGGATAGTCCAGCTCTACAAAGTAAATAGTCACAAGCAGAGTCTCTCTGAAGTCAACGCCAATTCAAATGGCCTCTGGCTGACTAAATTTGCAGATGATTGTTAATTAGGAGCTGACACTGCATCCTCTATCAACACAATTGTCCACCAGAAAGGGTTGGCACAGACAAAGATCTAGTGTCAGAGCCATGGACTAAAACTAAATGCCAAGAAATGCATAATTGTATCCTTAAGGAAGTCATCCACCCTGTTAACTGTCATATTGACAACATACACCTAACAGTTGTCCCAGTAGTCAGGAATTGAGCGACACACATAGACAGTAATCCACCCTTTGACCATCATGTGTCTACTGCAGTGAGGAAATCATTCTATGTTGTGCAACTTATAAACAAAGGTATGGCATCTAGGTCCAAAGAAGTTTTTGTTCCACTGTATTCAGCATTCATCAGAATACCGATACACATTGAGTACAATACCTCCTTTGGTATGTACCTAACGAGGCATGTCCAACATCTGGAATGATCACAGAGATTCCTCACTAAAAGAATGCAGGGCATAGGTAATATGTCCTATGCTGACCTCCTCAAGGCCCTATCTCTGTATCCTGTATCCTACAGTCTGTTGAGGGAAGATCTATGGCTGGCATACAAGGCATTGTCAGACCCCACTTTGATGGACCTCCACCTCCATCATATCCACAAAACAGACAGCATCAGAATTGCCCATTCTAAAAACTTAAAACATTGAATGTGGTATAAATAGGACCTTCTGGAGAGACAAGTATGTATCCCAGAGACTACCCCTTCTCTGGAACAAGCTCCCCATCCATGTGAAGCAGAGCTCCTCCCTGACCCAATTCAAGTATAACTTAGACAATTGGATGGAGAACAGGAAATTCATCCCTGGTTTGGCACCTATGTCTCTAATGGACACAGGCAGCCTGTAAATGATTCATCTCCCAAACCCTGTTTACACTTACCAAGGGTATGACAACTTGTCAGAGATTTGGGATACATGACTAGGCTTAAAAAGGCCCCTGTGGTTCCTAGCCTTGTAAACACCTATGAAACTATGGTTAAATGACCAAAATATAAGGAGCTCTTGCCTGCAAACACATACTTAAAAATGTCATTAAATACAACATTTTATCAAATAAATAACACAAATTTAGGCCTAAATGTAGAAGCTCTGCTGCCATTCTTTTATTTATTAATCAAACTTACTCTAATACACAGAAAGGCAAGCTTACTGGAGCCATCACTGTTGATCTCAAAAGACCATTTGAATGCATTAATCACAATATTCCCATTAATTAACTCAAGAAATGACACTTCTTCAATATGCCCATGTTATGCCAAATTCCTCCAAAACAGGCAGTTATCAATTAGTTCAGACAGCAGCCTAGAACTAGCATTTTACCAACTCAGGTGATCCACTAGGTTCTTTACTTGCACAATTACTGGTCTCATTAAAAACCTCCCCTAGAATATTTAGAACATAAACTGTATCCTCTACATTGATAACAAAGTATGTACTAATACCCAGATTAGAGTACATATTGCCTATCATTGCCTCTCATTGCTCAAAACCTTAACAGACTGCAGAAAGCTAAAAATAAAATCCTTAAATTCATCCACCTAAGTCTATGCAGCAATAAACACTGTACTACTACTGTTAAAAGCAACACATCAGGTTATCATTAATCTTCAATCTCGTTATCCGTACCCTGATCAATGAAAACTGCTGCCCCCACCCCCACTAAAAATAGCCCCACATATCTCTTATTATCTGCCTTTCCTACAAACTGGCAATAGCACAAAATTCTTTAGCCAAAATGGCAGTAGCATCCTGGTATGCCAACCACGGAAATAGCAGAGCCACCCCCGACATTCAAAATTTTAGAAAGTTACTCAAAAATCACCTCAGTCTTGCTTCCCAGTGCAGTTGTTGTGATGCCTACCTATGTATCTATCTATCTATCTATCTATCTATCTATCTATCTATCTATCTATCCATATGCAGACACACACACACACACACATATTCACACACACACACACACACACACACACACACACACACACACACACACACACACACACACACACACACACACACACACAGACACCAAACACAGTGTAGTATCATGTAATTCTACATATATATATATATATATATATATATATATATATATATATATATATATATATATCTATATATAAATGTGTGTGTCTGTATATGTAACTTTTACTGTATTTTGTCCATCATACGTATTTGCTTTTTTATTCACATATTTGGCAGCCAGATTTTCTAGTAGGTTCAGGACCATTTTAAGTGAGACTGAGGAGCACAACACTCTTTGGTTAAGCAATTCAAGCCGAGTCACGTAGTATGCAAATCAAGGCTGTGAAAATTATACCCAGGACTACAGCTTAATGCTGATGAGTATCTCATAACATTAATACTTGATACTAAACTGCTAGGTATCAGACATAGCAATATGCAGATGCAAGTGCAGGCACATTAAGTGTCTAAGTAAACAAATGTACATATCTCTGTTATTAGAGAACCACACTTATCCGTACACATAGATGTCTATGCATAAGTGTGTGTATATATAGGTAGATAGATATAGATATATCTAGATACATCTATAACATCATCATCATCATCAACCCTTTTTTTCCCCATTTTCTACATGGAGTTGGGTTGTCATGTTAACTGTCACCATCTGTCTCTCTATTCAGTGCTACACTCCCATCTTCTTCATCACTCATGCCTGACTGTTGCAGATCTTCTGTCAAACAATCCATCCACCTATTTGCAAGATGCCCTTGTTTACTCTTACCTTCTTCCCAACTGTCCCAAATCTTCTTCATCAGGTTGTCTTTTGCTTTTCTGCACGTGTGCCCAAACCACAGTAGTGTGTTCTCTTTGAGCTTTTCTGCAATTGTAGCTACTTTGGCTTCTGCACTTATGTTACCATTTCTTCATCTGACCCACAGTGTGCATCCTACCACCCTTCCCAGGCACTTCATTTCTTCATCTGCTCTGCCTTTACTGCCCAGGTTTCTGTATCATATAACAAAACTGGTCACACCACTATACTCCTTATGTTTCAGCGTCTTTGGCATTCTTCTGTCATACACTACATCTGACACTCTATGCCAGATGGCTGCAGCCCCTCTAATTCCAGCTTTCACCTATTCATTCAGGCTTCCTTTCTCCTCAACCACCCCTCCCAGATATTTGAAGCTATTAACCTGTCCTGCTATCTTCCATTTTATCTCAATTCTCAGCTTCTTCTGATTTCACCAATTTGCTGCCATTACCACTGTCAGTTAGTTTCATCCCATGTGCCTTCAGTTTTGCATTCCATTTCTCTATCTTTTGCTGAATGCTCAGAATCTGCCTATAATGTCACATCATCTGCATACAGCAACTTTGTTGATCTGTCACCTCCAACCTGTTTGCTAATGTAGGCCATCACAGACCTGAATCTTGCTGCACACCCACTCCCGCTACAAACCCCTCTGTGAGAGTGAACACTGTTCATCCTTGAGTCATTGGATCATTGTACACAGCCTACACTAATTCTCCCAATGTTTCTATGACTTCCGACCACCACAGTACTGCCCAAATCAGCTTTCTTAGGACCTCATCATATGCTTTCTCCAAGTCTGGGAATGCAAGTTGGACTCTTTCCTCATCTCTAGCTTCTTCTCAACTATGTGTCTTGCTGCAAAATCAGGTCAGTTGTGCTACATCCTGGTCTGAATCCAAACGCTCATCTCCCTTGTTACTTTCTACTACACTGCATATCCATTTATCAATCACCCTCTCCAGAACTTTCATGCAATGTAACAGGAGTTTGATACCTCTATACAGCCCACAACTGTGGATGTGTAAGACCAGTTGGATATGTGAGACCAGTTGGCATAATGATAAAGGTTTTCACCTCCCATGCACAAGGTGCAAGGCTTCATTCTGACCTTTAATCAATGCCTCTTTGGAGTTTGCATGTTCTTCTGTGTCTCTGTGGGATTCCTCCAACTTCTGAAAAAACATGCTGAGTGTTTCCATCTCAAACTCACCAATGTATGGTGCTGTGGGCAGTATTACAGACTATACATGGTGCCCTATAGGGGGAAGAGTTGTACAGACCAATCATTTTGAACATCTACTGTGGTGTAAAGTATCCTCAGGATAGTATAACATGGATCACAGGCTGTGCACTATGGCAGGACTAGCCACTCGACTAGTTAAAATATGGTTCTAGGTGATTCAGTCATGTTGACTAATGTTGCTATGCTAAAAATTATCAAGGGGCAAACACAGTGCCAGTGTGTAGCATTCTAGTGTCATCTACCACTTATATGAGGCTGGACATATACCCCATCCAATTGAGACATGGCTGCTGACACCTGTAGGAGTCCACAGATACCTGTTTAGGAATAACCAAAAATTGTGCCAATTGGCATGGGTGGAATATCATAAAATATGTCTTTGGGCTCCTAAGGATGTGTTTCTGCTGTCTGGACAGCCCTGGTGACACACCACAGTACACACATGTAATGTAGTGTAGTACAGTGTGGTGAAACACCAGGGTGTACTACACTATACTACACACACGTAGTGCAGTGTAATGTATTCTGGTGTGCCACCACGGCACACTACACTGCATACACACATTTAGTGTAGTGTAGTGTTGCTTGGTGTGCCACCAGGCACAGTACACTATAGCACACATATGTAGTGAAGTATAGTGTAGTGTAGTGTAGTATGGTGTAGTGTAGTGTGGTTTGGTGTGCCACCAGGACACACTACACTATAATAACCACATGAGTGTAATGTAGCATAGTGTAGTGTTGTGTGCCACCAGGGCACACTACAATATACTATAGTATGCAAATGCAGTGTAGTGTAGTGTAGTGTGGTGTGCCACCAGGGCACACTACACTACAGTAAACACTTGTAGTGTAGTGTAGTGTGGTATAGTGCAGTGTACTGTGGTGTGCCACCAGGGCACATTACACTATAGTACACACATATAGTGTACTGTAGTGTGGTGTCCACCAGGGTGCACTGCACTACAGTATACGCATGTAGTGTAGTGTGGTGTGCCACCAGGGCACACATGATGTGCCACCAGGCACACTACACTGCAGTACATGCAGGTAGTGTATTGTGGTGTGCTATTAGGGCACACCAAACTGCAGTACACACATGTAGTGTAGTGTAGTGTAATGTGGTGAGCCACCAGGGCACACTACACTATAGTGCACACATGTAGTGTAGTGTAGTGTGGTGTACTGTAGTGTAGTGTGCCACCAGGGTACACCACAGTATAGTACACACAAATAGTGTATTGTAATGTGATGTCCACCAGGGTACACTACACTACAGTACAGAACATGCAGTACACTATACTTCAGTACATGCATGTAATGTAGTGTAGTGTAGTATGCCACCAGCCCACACTACATTATGGTCCACACATGTAGTGTAGTGTGGTGTGCCACTAGGGTACATTGCACTACAGTGCACACATGCATTGTTGCCTGGTACATTCAGCACAATATGATGCTGTAGATCCTGGAGACATGACCAGAGTCTGACACTGTTGAGGAGAATGATGATTTCTCATGATTACCATCCTGTCTCCCATGATAAAGTGCTAAGATGGTATGATAACAATATGCTTTCCAGATGATAGATTCCATAATTACACAGGTCTTCAGATGAAGGTAAGGTGTGAAATCTAAAGAAAAATATTTTGTATTAACAACACTATATAGCAGAATAATATATCGATACATACTGTGTAGTCAGTCTGTGACATTTGACAAATAATACATTTATAACTTAGAGAGCTAATTTATAAAGGTAAGCCATTTGCAAGGGATCAGGTTATCCTTGCCATTATTTTCCTAGCAAATAGCACATGGTGCAAGCAGTGACAGGGCACACAGGTACATATATGTCAGGACCTCAAGGACTCTCATAGATGTGGCAGCATATGGGTATCGATCCCCCAGCCTCCACTGGAGGTAGAGGTCACTGATTGTGATGCTTACCCTGTAACATATATATATTTATATATATATATATATATATATATATATATATATATATATATATATGTGTGCAATCATGGTGTACTAATGTAACAGCAATGTATAGACGCCCACATGATAGAGATACAGTAAGTGCACAGCAATGCAATGTGCCAGCTGAAGAAAAGGAGTATCTCCAGTAGGCTTGTCTACACGTGTACATGGGGAATATACAGCTATATGTGACAGGTATACTACTGACACATTAGACATCTAGGATGGTACAGCTGCTGTCCTTCTCTGTGGTGTGCAGATCTGGAAATGTTGTACCTGGATAACAGTAAACAGCATCTACACCACAGTATGCACTGACCAGCTGGTGTCATGAATATCAGCAGCACACCACCTCAGCTGTTGCAAGATGGCAGTCTGCAGCCTAAGGAGATCATCATTCCTCCTGTCAGACTGCACACTTTCTGTATGGGACAAACATTGTAATGCATGATCCACAGCAGGCAGGCCAGATGCAGAGCAAGAATGTGCCTGCAGACTGAGGTACAGTACCTGTGCATTTTCCTCTAAGGATGAGGCAGCCATAGCATCTGCAGCCCTGACATTAGGCACTGTACTTGCTGACGTGCTGCAACATTACCCATCTGTGCATCAACTCTGTTGGGAGACCATTCAGGTGAGGCTCACTAACTCCAACCTACTTGTACCACACCCCCTACAATGTGGCCACAGCATCCAGAAAGGGTAGCAAAAGGTGTAGCAGTAGGGGAGTCCCCTTTTGTCACTGCCACAGCTTGCTCCATGTGCAAACCAGAGAAAGCATCATCACTGCCACCTCTGGCACTGGGCCTACTACAACCACACATGACAAGGAAGGGTGGTCTTCCTGGGTCCACATTAGTGTGATATCATCAGCCTGTGAGACTTGTGTGGGCACAGCAGCCCTAACATTCCATTGCCTAACCCTTTCACATTGTGTGAATGATGAAGTGAGGGAGATGCAATGTTGGCAGGACCTGTAAGGCAGCACATGGGTCGGTGACTGATTATCCCACCACCTAAATATGATATATTAATGATTCACACTGCCCAGCTATGCAGACCATTGAAACTTTGCTGGCATATTCCCTTTGGAAGTGCTGGATGTGCTCTCCCCACGGTTTCCTAGAAAGAAATATGCAAATATTACTGTTATAGTGCATTAATAGATGGCATGAGTGCAAGTAGTATTGATAGTAAATGATAAGAGCTTTTGGTGTAATCACTCTCACCACATGTGCCTCCAGCCTCCAGTACTAAGCACAGCAGCATCTTTTTGTCCTTGGTAAGAAGCATGACCCAGATAGTGGCACCACTTGTACCCTCTTCTTAACATGGTACCACAGATCATTCACCTCTTTTATGATACACCCATGGCAACCAACAGGGTAATCATAAGCAGTGATGCTTGCTCAGCATCTCTGCATCTTCTTGTAGTTCCTACCATATTCCATTAGGAATGGGTCATCCATGTGGCCTGCAGTACATTATTCTCCTGCTAAGTGAAATTCAGTTTTGAAGCCACTATAAAATATACTGAGCTTGGTTATTTCATAGATGGAAAGTATGAATGAATACACTGAAAATTACAATATGGACTAATGACACAACTATCTGCTCAATTATTAATATGAAGACAAATGTTGTAGTTACTTTGGACTCTAAAATGAAGTTTCAGTACTTGCCTTTGTAGTAGCACAAACAGCACATTAAGCAGCATATAGTCAAATACAGATAGATATCTGCATACAAATGTGATTTAAATACAAGAAGGTGCACATGCATTTGGAATTAGGTTCTGGATACCAAAAGCTTCATGAATTCCAACACCTATAAAGAGCACACAGGAGACATACATATAGTTACAAAGCACACATAACCATTGTGCTGAACAAATCTGTGTTGGATGAGGCACCCAGCAGATATAATACAAGTAAAATATGTGCACATTGATGTCCTAAGGAGTGATCTGTTAGGGTGACCCTAATCCACTCTGGGGTATTGACTGGTCAGTCACCATATGGTAGGACCTTATATGATGCCATCATACCATATTGATTAAAATATGGAAGAATACAGGCAATACAGAGCACCTGCATAAGGCCAGAGGAAAACAAGACTGTTGACCATGTGCTCACATGCTCTGATTACACATTCCTACCTGAGAGAATATATGTGGAAAACCATAAGTTGTCATCGAAGGAGTGACACTAACAATGTTGTACCTTAATCAAGGCAACAGTGTTACAACAAATGGAGCAATCTGAGACACAGAGAATTACACTGCTGTAAATCACAGGAACTCAGCAACACTCTAGGTTATTAGAGAAGCATCTTCAGTTTTATATTGGTAAATGCCTTATTACTTGCCATGCAGCATGCCTTATTTATTGCATGACAATTGTCCTACTGATGCAGAAAGCTGCTGCACCAACCAGTGGGCCTACTGGGTGTGGAAGCACTTCCTCACACATTAACGCAGTTCATATTGCCCATATGCATATCAGTGTTTATATATAGATAGAGTAGGAATGGGGACAGTGCTCTGGTTATATTGTTTGACTATTTGTTGTGTTTGCCATAAGTAGCATACACATGATGCCCCTTAGCAGCACATTGTGTGACTGTGCTTAACTTGTTGTAATAAATGGCATATGTAAGCTACAGCACCAGTGCTAGTGCCACATTGCATGGCCATCCAAGTGTTCTGGTGATAGCTGCTATAGGTATAAATGGGCCCACTGTCAGTGCCACATTGTACAGCTGTATCTATTACATGGATGTACCACAGCACCAATGGCATCACAACACTGTATGCATGCTGTGTTTACTGTTGCTCTGGATTATTGCTAACATCATTTTTGCAGTGGTTTGACTGACAGCTTTACAATAAAAGTGCTGTAAGTATATACAGCTCAACATAGTAGTCATACGCCAGGTGTTACATGATGGAAAGTAGTTGTTGCTTTATATTTTTCAGCCCAACCTGTGGCACAGAGGGAGACCATCAGCTGCAAGTCTTACAAGGAGCCATCCATACAGATCTGTACTAGACTGCCTGGCCTGTGCTGTGGAAATCTGAACTGTTGCTAGGCACATGCACCAGTATACAGGATATTCATTAGTTGATATAGGTGATGCATCCTAATATCTGGTATCTGCCAGGTTTCAGTGAAACATCTCTACAACACTACATCCTAGACAATATCAAGCCACATGCTCCCAAGCATGCTGCCCAGCAGGAGTACCATGTACAGTGCTGCGGGTGATGGCTTACCCATGCACAGGCTACATAGTGTGCTACTGCATCTGCACAAGTCACAAGGCAGAAGTAGAAGGCACAACTACCTCTTGAGGACAGTGGACAGTCCAGTCCTTTTCCTGTTCAACTGTTAGTGTATAGCAGCATATCAGCTTCTATAAAGTCCATGTATACTGCTGTTTGACTATACTGTTGCTATGAATATGTTGTTGAATCTGTACATGCTGGAGCTGTTCTGTATCCTGGACATAGTTTAGTTTATATTCTAATGTTCTTAATATGCATTTTATAAAAACAGGATTCACACATTACCCATTGGTATTATTTGTGCATTCCTTTACTTTCACATATCATGCTAGATTTCATTATGTGCATTAAAGGGTGATTATTGACTACATGATATATGGTACTTACAATACTATACTGATGGCCCAGTGACACCCCTTCTGGCATAAGCATCCATCTGCACCATATCCACAAAGCTTACCTTTTCCTATAGAATGCATATGGCACTTGTACACCACCACACTCTACCAAGGCACACTTGATGTACTCTATTGTTATGGTAGTATGCCATCCATATTGTGGATGAATGGTGCACTGTTTGTGAACATTTCTATTCTGTTACACACTGCTCTACTGTTTATGAAATATGTGCAATTCTTACTTCATGCAATTGCTTAAATAAATTGCCTTGACATACAGTGATGCAATTTGCTTAAGAATCTAGTGGTATTTCATTATTAACTAGTTATGCTGGTATGTATTATATCCACCTACTTTGCATTGTGAAGTTGTAATTGTTAATAGTACCTCTGTAGTCAATTAGTAATGAACAATAGAATGGGAAACTTGTACAAACAATTTTAAAAAAGTTAAAAAGAAGGGTGTCGGGAGAATTGCCTTATGCTCCAAGCTCCTCCACACTTGAGTATAGTAGTGAAAGTACTTTACTAGACCATGAAACCAAGGAATAAACTCCAAATGATATTAAATTACTTAAGCTTAAAGATAGAGACAATGGCATTTTTATTTTAACAGACTCAATTTTTAAATGTTTAGGATGAAATTGAAATGATTTTGATAAAATATAACATCTTCAGCAACATCTGGATTAAGGCTTGGAGATATTACAAACATGCTAAGTCAGCTAGGCAAGAAATTGCCAGCCTATAAATATATATCAATTCATTGTGGCATGAATGACTTATTATATACTACCATAAGGTGTATGAAGACAGGAATTGCATATAATTAAACTGACTGAATCACATGATGTAAATGTACTCAAGTGAAATCTAACCATCACCTTCAATGAGTGAGTACTGCTTTAAAAAAGCATTGCAATTTTAACATTTGGCTCGGCCAACTATGTACAACATATTATCTAAAGTTAATAACTTATTTGGAGGAATTTTAAAAATAATTATAGAAAGTTTGGCAAAGATGGATTTAATCTAAGTCTATATGGTGCAGGATTTGTCTCTAGTAAACTAAAGGATAAAATCAAGCCTTTCTTAGGAGTAAAACTAAAGCAATCAATGATGGACAAAATGCTTCTATAAAAGCATTCTTCTGCAATGCAAAAAGTCTTCACAATAAAACACAATAACTAACAAGTATGCAAAATGTAGAAAAGTTCTCTACTGTTGCAATAGCTGATCGCTGTGAATTAGTATTCCTAGGTTATACAAGCTAATAAAGGCTCAGAGAAGCTAGGAATGGTGCAGGATACTGTAGCTATTCTCCTGCTTGTTGATAATACTGTGGCTTCTGACTTAAATTTACAGGATATTACAAATAAGACACTGATTATAGATAAAGAGAGGAGAAATAAGGAAAATATCAGGTTTATGGTCTCCTATAGGGAACTATCACTGGACCAGCTATCTCACAAGAACTATTTACATCATTTAAGTAAACCTTTAGACTGTAATAATATGATTCTAAATGGAGATCTGACTTAACCAATGTACTAAATTCTGGTTATGAATTTTTAGAAATGTTTCTAAGTCATGGCTTGTCATAGTTAATAAGAAAAACAACAAAGAACGGTAACATTTTAGACATACTCATCACTATTTGTCCTTAAAAGGTTAATAAAGTCAAAATATCTATGTCTTGTAGAAAATTATTAACTTATTCATTTTTCAGGTTAAGTATACAGGGACTATGCCATCTACAGCTTATAAAAGTTATTGCATCAGTCCATTGAACTATGAGGAGATAATTAGTAATGTGACCAATTATGATGAGATCATTTGGGATGACCAGGCAGTCATACAGGAATATTTAAAATTTGAAAATATTATTATAACATATTCAGATAAAACAAAGAGAGACCTTATAACAAGTAAAGACAAAGAAAATATCAATTATGAAAGGCATTTGGCAGGTAATTAGATTTCAGGTATATTAATATGATGAGCAACACGTGTAATCCTACATCATCTATTCTTCAAAAAGTAAATTTAATATCTGAGCCAGGTAAATGCAAATTTATTCAATCAATAATTTAGTAGTGTGATTTATTCTTCTACTATGTGGAAATAGGATGATGAGAGTTTTGTAATTCCACTGACAAACATACGCCCAAGCTTAAAGTTAAATGAGGACCAATATGTTGATGGGACCTGATAAAATCCCAGGAATTTTAATGATAAATATATAAGAAATAGTGGCTCTTATATTGCATACAATTTTAATTGACTATTATTACAAGGTATAGTTCCTGAATAATGGAAATATCTTATGCAACTCCTATTCCAAAGAAAGGAGATAAGCTGAATGTGAAAAACTGCAGACCCATTAGTATAGCCTCATTAGGTAGGAGTTTTGAAAAGTTTATGATTCACCTTCTGCTAGACCCTGTAAACAGTAAAAATAAAGCTGACCTAGGTAAAAATGTTTTTATCTCTGGTAGATCAAAGCTAATTAATTTTATAGACATTTTCTGACCAGATCACAGTAGCCCTTGATGAGGGCTTAGCTGTGTGAGTTGTATTTTTGGATCTCTGTTTCAACATGCAATATATACAGTACCTTGGTTGGATATGAATACAACACTTATATGATTAACTGGATTATGATTTGGTTAACTGCATGAAGACAGTGTGTGCTGTTATAGAGAAACAATCTGTATACTTACCTATAGGGCATGGAGTACCTCAGGGGTCTATTTTAGGTCCATTTTGTTTAGCTTGGCATTTTCACTAATCTTATGAGTAATCTTTGCTGGTCCAATAAATACACTGGCAACTGCAAAATTAACTTCATTGCATTGTCAGACGAACATTTCAATGACATAACTACATTTCTAAATAATTATTAATATGGACAAATAATAGTAATCTTAGATTTAGCACTGACACATTATTTATACTTTATTTTGGAAAGACTGTTGTAAAAAACACATCTGCTAAATTAATGTAAATCAAAATAAAAACTTGGAAATTGTAAGTCGATGATAAACTTTCCATTCAAAACCACTTACATATCCCCAGAGTTAAGACACTAAGAATTTAGGTTTACTGTTTAGATCATCATTATTGAGAGATGATACAACATGGTTGAATTATACAGATCCTTTATAAAACCTGTATTGGAGTACAACATGATATATGAACAATAGAAACATGAATTACAGAAATTAGACTATATTTTAAAATGTTCACCAAGCATTTACCATCTGCAAAAGATCTATGTTATAGTAGATGGTGTCATTATCTGAATTTGTTCACCATGCATTACAAATATTTTAGACTCATGGCAATCATGGCTTACAAAGCCTTTAAAGATTATTTTCTTGAGGTATTACTAAAGCTTGAAAATTATAATAACTTTTTAATTCACAACCATGGGGGTATTAATTTCCAAATTAAGTTTTGTAAAATTTCCTTATGCAATAAACATATTACTCATATTATACCAAGATTATAAAAATGGATACCACATTGTGTTAGAATGGCAAAAAAAAAAAAAATAACAGAGTTCTGATCTAAGCTGGACTCATGGATGGGAAATCATGTTTTTGACCCTCATTTTACTGAGATTGTTTTCTTTGATAAGCCTCTGGGCCAATAAATATTATAATATAAACTTATAACACTTATTAAACTCATGCATCAGGGCATCAGACACATGGTTACCTCCTCCATGCTGTTTACTGCACTGCTGGAATAAGATTCATTGTTAACACTCATGGAGAAAGATATTTATTTATTTATATATGTGTTTATTTATTTTGACCAGGTAGGTGGACAACAGTAATGGCCATATTTAGCTATTATCTATTTACAGCAGTGTAAGTACGAAGAAGAACAATGATACAGAAACAGAGTGGTGAGCTAGACACACACATAAGGGATAGTTATTAGCTCAGCATTTCATTTACTCTGAACATATTGCCCAATAAATTTAAATAAGAAAAACTTTCACTTACAAATAGAACAAAAAGTAAGTAATGATGGTGTTGACAAAGATAAGGACAACGATGATGATGATGATGAAAACGAAGAAGAAGATGATGATGATCACGATCATGTTCATGATTACAGTTATCCCTTAATATGTGCCCTAATAAAATAAATATTTACAGATTTTCAAAATTATATAAGTCATTGTGGAATGACTTCTTGTGTTGCAAACAAATGGCAAAGCCCAAGTTAGATCTGTAAGAATATATACATATAAAGCAGCATATTTGCAGATGTGTCTTACCTGGGATCCCTTGGACAGTTGCACCTACACCTATCAGCAAGGTGAGATTTTAGCAGTATACAAAGTGCTGGAAGACTGTCACTATTTTGCATATTTTGTAGCAAAGCTTTCAAGAGACCAGGAGCAACTTTACTAAATGCTTTCTTGTGGCAGATAATGTTAACAGTGGTCTTTGCAATTGGAAGCTCTAGTGGCTTACCAAATTGTAAGTGGCATTTCCTCCCTGGCATCCATTTAGTTTTCTGCAAAGTAAAACAATGATGCTGCCAGTTATGGTTCAGAGGTTTAAAGTTTAGTATCTGATTCCTTGCAGTTTGTACCATAGCTGCATTGAATGGAAAATGGAGTGTTATAATAGACAAAGTATATCCAAGTCTTAGTAGCAGTACTTTGCTTGCAATTGCCTCTCTACCTTCTAAATAAAAACAATTTAGGGTTGTATTCATAGTCCACAATTTCATAGCTGCATAGCGGTTACCCACGAAGAACGCTGCTGTACTATATGCACATAAACCTAACACAGGTAATTCACACTGACTAAGGAAATGTAAAGGTTTTTTGAAAACATGTCTATCTATGGCAATATACGAAGGACTACGTGAAAGCCATAGACTTTATAGGGCTTTGCATGTCTTGAGATATTGTGAACAGATGCAGCTATGTGCAGTTATGCTTAAAAGACTCAAGGCAAGCAGCAGGCTACACAGTTCTTATTAATAATATTTAAAAAAATAAAGTGGTTTAATATGTTTTATATAGGGGTGTCCTTATATGGACATCCTGTCTATTGCTTTAAAGAATACAAAGGGGGAGCTAGAAATGACTGATAAAGGAAAGACACAACAACCAGGGACACACATCGAGAGGAGACAAGATGGCAGAGAAGAGATGCTATGTTTTTGGTGAGTAATACACCCCCGTATTGTTTCAAATATTTTTAAGAGGAAAGTGAGGGTCAGACCCTCAGAAATACATGTAAGTGTGTAGGAGAAAGAATAAGGGAAGGAAAGTGTGACAATGAGTTGTCTACAACAAGTGTCCCCAGTCCATAAGGCCTAAAGTGTTTCCATGGCCAGATGGTGTTGCAGTAGAAGTCCCCAGGGCTGAGGAGGCAGGGATCTGTGGTGGTACAGTGGTCAGCACCATTTAGAGCGGTGAGTCTTTCACCTGCTAAAGCCATCTGAACATGACCTGCTCCGCAATATCCTCATTCAAGTCCCAAAGCCACCGTTCGGTGAGGCTTGCCAGGCTGCCACATTCTAAGGTGTAAACAGGGCTGGTGTCATCACCAACCCTGTGAGGATATCCCTGTATGAGCAGAGGGTGAACATTCCCTAACCTAGCAGATGCACATCTGGGCTGTTCCTGAGGTTTTTGAATCTGTAAAAAAAATTAACAGAAATAGGATAGAAATAAAATAAAGGACAAATAAATCATAATGAAAATATGAAAAAGAGAGAAAAGGGGGTGGGAAAGACAGAGAGATACACACAGTAAATTTACACATAATGTTGCACAGCAGTCAATATCTTACTTTAAAACAATTTTGTTTTTGTAAATATTTATTGAGCTAAAACAGACTGTACAGGGAAATGCTTAAGCATACATTGGAACAATGACATGGGAAGTGTTTATGCATATGTGGGGACAGTGACACATTAAGTGCTTATGCATCTGTGGGAACAATAATATGGGAAATGTTTGTGCATACATGGGAATCATGACATGGGAAGTGCTTATGTATATGTGGGAACAATGACGTGGGAAGTGCTTATGCATATGTGGGAAAAATGACATGGTAAGTGCTTATGCATCTGTATGAACAATAATATGGAACGTGCTTATGTAGATATGAGAATAATGACATGGGAAGTGCTTATGCATATGTGGGAACAATAATATGGGAAGGGCTTATGCATACATGGGAATGATGACATCGGAAGTGCTTATGCATATGTGGGTACAATAATAATGGAAGTGCTTATGCATACATGGGAACAATGACATGGTAAGTGCTCATGCATATGTGGGAATAATAATATTGGAATTGCTTATGCATACATAGGAATGATGACATGGGAAGTGCTTATGTATCTATTAGAATAATGACATGGTAAGTGCTTATGCATGCTATGCATACTTGGGAAGAATGAGTGTGTTGCTATCAAGTTTTAGCGGGGTTTATATTGTGCAGTCGTCTATATTAACATAAATGATAATTACATTTCATATTTATGCCTGATATGCATTTGTTTGCAATATTGTACTAAATGTATCCTTTAAAATACTTGCAGTTATGTACAGAAGTGAAGACAGAACACTGCATTTTTATATTGAAATATCTTTTAGATATTGTTGCAGTAATGTACGGAAAACAATGAAAGCATTCATTTATCATTTTTTTTATAAATACTTGCACTTGTACACAGTAATGACATCAGTTAAAGACAGGACACTGCATTTACTGCTTTAATCATACTTTTCAGCAGTTCACTTAATCCCCTGGTTCTCCTGCTCTATTGGGGCTTAATGTATGCAATCCCATCTTCTACTAGCTAGAGAAGACAATTCTGTTTACCTGCATTTCACCTTTTTTCCTTAACATTACTGATGTAACTACTACTACTATGCCAGGCATTTCATTCACTGCTGTACTTCCTTAGTATATGCTTGTTTAAATATTTATTAATTTCTGAATTCTCATACTGTGCCAATATTTTCTTTATGCAGGTTATAAATAGTAAAGATGCATCTTCCTTTTAATTGTTACTCTTTTATACGTGTGCACAGCTTGTCTGTTTTGGGAAAGTATGTTATCTGGATTCCATACACTTTCAGTCTAGGTCCTACTTTCTTAAAAATGGTAAGGTTTGGATATCTAAATTGTACTTTCATATAACAGTCTGTGAATTTTGTTCAGGCAGAAGCTGTACACTCACAGAAAAATGTAGCAATAAAAGGAAGTTTTCTGTTCCTTTCAATTCCAGCTTTAATTAAAAAAAAAATAATACTGCTACAGATGGATGTAATCTACATGCTTCAGGATAATAATGTTTGCTTTAATAGTTTTCTGCCTAATAACTGTAAGAATGTAAGGGGAGAGTTTATCATACATCTGAATTATCGGGATTGTTGCAGAATGCCCAGTTTCTTGCCTCATTCAAGTCACTAGAAAAAGCAATGCATTTGAATTTCAGACTTCATATCCTAACAAAAACTTATTCTAGCAACTTTCTATTTTTATAAGAGCAATTTTTTAAATTGTCCTTATTTTTGGGTCTTCGTCCTCCCATTATATTTGGCTTTGTCCAGATTCCTTGCACTTCGAAGTTGAGAGATGGGATGTATACAGCAGTAATACAACTGGTCATTTCTCACTAAACTATGCATATTGGTCATTCTCTTGATGCTACAACATCACCCCCTCCTGCCCCAGCCTCCATTCTGACTAGGGTGTGGTGCCTGGCTTAGTTTAACAGCTTGTACATCCAAATAATATTAAAGAAATTACTGTCTCATACAATTATTATATATTTTTCTGGCCTACACAAACAAAATCCTTTCTTTCCAAAAACTGTCTGCATGAACTACTAATTAAAGTAATGCAATACTGTAAATGAAATTATGTAACAAATAGCTGTAAGAGTACACATACAGGATACATCTACAGTTTACAGACACATATATGCTCCCTTACTTATATTTCTTTACCTCTACATCTATTACATTTGAATTTATATAGACAATTCTGTTATCACATGAATATTCCATATATTTGTATACATATGAGTTCTGTGTATAGATATGTTATGCTTTCTTTTACATTATTATAATAACATTATAGATACATACTTGCAGTTACACATATTTCTTCTTCCAAATATCTTCCATTATGCAACCTTTTTAGAGTTCATTTTTTAAACTTATGTTTACTATGACCCAAAATAATAATAATAAAAAACGTACTATAGCACTCTGGCCTTCTTGCTGCTACCTGCTCAACCCACCCACCCAGCTGGCCATTCCTATGCTTCTGTAGGTCATCGTACCAGTCCTAGCATTCTTGACTGGAGTGTGTGACCACTGTCAGGGATGACAGGTTCTCACCCAATTCCTGCCACATGTCTATTTTTCCACTCAGTGCCCCTAATGCATGCCTGAATCATATCCAAGTACAAATCACTCCGAAGGTAGAGCATCACCTTGGTCTCTTTATTTGATCAGTTCAAAGAACAGCTTCATGCCTTCATGGGTGATGCCATTATTCTAGGTGCCAAAACCTAAATGAAGAAAGAATAAGCAGGGCTGTGGTTCACAGGTTTAGATCCACCCTCTCTAGGGTGTGACATTTCCCAAACCAAACCTAGTTAACCAGCAAGATCATTCAACCAGGTACTGTTATTATTCGCAAGTTTGGTTCTACAGAAATGCTTTTTTTAAAGAATGCATTATGCAATCATTATTTTTATATTACTTACAAATGCTACTGCTGCCATCCATTGTCTTAGCTACCTTTTTGGAGTATTACACCTGAATGCCATTTCTGCATGCCTCATACAGTATAGCAACAGTATTATTTTTTTGTTGTTGGAGTTGTTTTGTAATGTTTGAGGGAGGGATACTTTTTGCAGAAATAAATATTCCTGTGTTTTTGAATATATGATGAGTGCTTTGAGGTGATAAGCTGTGCCAGATGATGTTGGATGTTCAGGGATTATATTTCATGATTGTGCAAATTCACATGTATATAACATTTTGCTTTTTCTAAACATGATCAGCTTTGAGTATAATTGAGGCTGTCCAGAGCACTTTCTTGTGAACCCAAGGCTGCATTCATGAGTAGTCGAGAGCTAATTATTTGGATAAATTGCTGTACACGTTTGCTTACTACTGCGATTCATAGAGCTAAATGTAAAAGAAATTTAACACCACCACATTAACTTGCGATTACTCAAGTTAGGCGGCGACTTAGAAAACCATGGACTTTTTAAAGTAAGAAAAAATAATAAATATATTACAGATATGAAATAGTTGAAAGTGATGTATGTTTCTTGTGTTCACCTCAATAAATGTTTTATTTTAATCATATGATGGACATAATACAATGACTTTAAAGCTGTAAAGCTTTCATTTGTAAATGAAAAATCATTACAACCGAAATGAAAATGATTAGTGATCACTGAAAAAATCAGGTATGTTGGTATCATTTTGTAACTTTGCATACATGGTAGAAATGCAGTGATTTAATTGTGAAGTACTGAAGTGGCAAAGATATTTTGCTGGCTCAACATACATGTACATGTGTTCTGTGTTTACTTGGAAATTTCTGAGTGTCACTGATGAATGAAAATTTACAGTGTTAGGATTACAATCAAGTGGTAGAGGCTATGGGAATTGTTAGGATTACAATAAAATTGTAGGAGATAGAGAAAGGATAGATCTGTTAACAAACTGCATTTTTGTTGTGAATGAACTTATGATAGAGAAAATATTACTTTAGCATTATTTTATTTGGCTGGACTGAGATTCTGTGTGTGTATATAACTATGGGGTTTGTGTTACCTAACTTTTTTTGTCATGAAAATGACAGGCATGTTTTCATTGTTGTGTTTTTCTGACTGTTGATTACATCATGTTTTTTTCTTTTGGTGAATGACTGTGGTGTATTTTTTATGTGCAATAATGATACACTACAAGGGATCAAGTCATAGAAAGGACAGCTTCAGCCATGAGGAAAGCTATATCCTCATGGCAGCCCTTAAGACATACCTCAAATATCTGTTTGGTAAAGGATGGCCCAAACAAGCTAAGAAGGCAAAAGCCAGCAATCAAGTTGCAATGGACACTAATACAGTCTGTGGAAGCAATCACACAATAACACAGTACAAGAAGAGGGCAAATTATATAGTAGGATTTGTCAGAGCCAAGGAGAGACAAAATGCAATTGCCCATAGCAGTATTGGGGGTCCTCCAGATAAGGAATACCTCCTTTCCATTTATGTGGATGACTATGACACAGAAGATGATGGCACTGGAATAATCAGAGGTGGTGTGGACAGTGACTATTACCAACATCTGCAGCAGCAATACATGCCTGCTCAGGAAGCTTGGTTTAAAAACCGTAACATATATTTATATAGAGAATTGAATGGTGACAAAGAATAATTCTGTTCAGCATATGACAATTACTATTAACAGTTGAACCTTCCACATCTGCACACAATGACAATGAAGGCAAATGCATGGTAAGTGTCCCCACACCTTCTTTCTCAGCATACAGTAGTTTATACTACTTCTTTCATTTTTGTGATAGCATGAACTATCAAACTTTATTCAGTCATATTTGAAGTTTCCAGAATTGGTGTGTACGGGAAATGCATATTCAGGCATAAAAATATACCATTACTACATGTCCTCTGGGCCTTATAGGTAAGGAAAGAAAACACTTCTAGGTCTTTGCATCACTTGCAGATTTTCTTTGATCCGGTCAACACGAAAGGAAAGAGACTTGCTGGGATCATGGAACATCTAAAATCTGACAATGGCTGAATGACATCAAGGGTTTTCACTACATGACTTGTAAGTATAGAGTCTAGGACAGCTTTTCATGGTCTGCTAGCTCTGCAAAAAAACATTATACTGGACTTATTCAAATTACTAGTGAGTTCCTCATTGTAAACAGAAGGAGAGGTAATGAATTTGAGATTAAGGGTGCAGATACACGTCCTTCTTAATTCTACTGCAAGGTCATCTGCATACTATATATATTTGCAGAATTTGTTTGAGGACTTGAATGATATAATTAAAACAAGAATAACGGTTGGAACAAATCATTGTGGGCATTTCCATTAGTAGAAACGGCATGAGTTAATTTATTCCACAGCTGGACCTTTGCAGTTTCTCTCTTGAATTTGGCTTCAGATTTCCTGGTATCATAGTAACATGGTATCTGAGACAGAAACTGCATTAGGTCAAATAATAATCAGCAAGCCGAACATCTTTTGTGTTATTGGAGATGTACTGTTTAAATGAGAGTAAGCTTTAAGACCATCTCTAAAGCAATGCTGCAATGCTAGCATTTAGTATGCCATATGCCTAAATACTAACCATAAGCTGTTAGGTTGCTTCCATTTCTAATATTTGCTGAGGTAAGGCAGGCATGAAATAAGATAAGATATAGACTTGAGATAGAAACTTCACAATGTATAGTACATTTATAATAAAAGTGATATGGACAGGGAAGTGATAAACCTGAAGTAGCTGGAGGTGGAAACACAGTTAGCCAAAAATCCCCAAAAGCATGGGCAGTTATGTTAAGATTAAATGTGAAAGATCCATTCACAAGAAGTATAGTTTTCGTGTTTGATTTTTTTTCACTCTATCATTCAGGTGGCTCATTTCTCTCCCGGTGTGTGTGTGTGTGTGTGTGTGTGTGTGTGTGTGTGTGTGTGTGTGTGTGTGTGTGTGTGTGTATATCTATCTATATATATATATATATATATATATATATATATATATATATATATATATATATATATATATTTATATATGTATGGTTTCACTTCATATACTCTAATTGCTGAACTATCAATTTTCAGCATTTCGAGCATATAAAGTCGAAACCATCAAAACACTGACACCTCACAAACATGAACTCACAACAGTGAACACATAGAATACAACACAAAACACATACACAACACCCACGTAACAAAACACCGAAACACAACACAACACCACACAAACATACACCTACACTACACAAATGCAAGGGGGCAAGCCCCCTGTACCACCCACACCCCCCACTTATATATACTAACTCCAAGATTGCACAATCAGTAAAATAAAAAACACACACACACACCGCCAAAACACACACTCATAGCTCCACCTCCCTACCCTAACCTACTCGTACACATTACAAAAACACTCGCACATTCACTCACCTTACACTGCAGACACCATCCCATCTGAAAACCGCCGTACAATCACAGAAATGCATAACCACAAATTCAACATAGTCCCATTCATGATTATGTATGCACTTTTGTAATTTTGAGGTTTTGGCTTCATGGACACGAATTGCTGAAATTCGATATTTCAGCAATTCGAGTTTATGAAGTGAAACCACACATATATATATATATATATATATATATATATATATATATATATATATATATATATATATTAGTAGATCAAATCAACAAAAAAATGAAATGCAAATACCCAAGATGAGAAGACTGAAACCAGAGAAGAATGACCATTTACAATGCTGAAATTAGTAAGAACAAAAACACTAACTGCACATGTCATACACCACTCTGACCTTCTGAATGCAGATCACGGAGCAGTCAGAAAACCCATCTGCTCCATTTAAAGAAATCATTTCAACACAAAAATGCACAAATATGTATCTTTTTCAACATTGTTGCAGGGCGGCAAGCCTCCATGCACCCCCCTTGTAGAGGGCTGCAGCCCCCACGCCCCCTGCAAATTATATATACCGCACTAGAGTTGGGTAAATTTCCCAATACTCACTGTACTGCAATCTCCATTCATCAGCATTAAAAAACTTACATTTTTGTGCTGAAATGGTTCTTTAAATACAGATGCTGTTTTTCCTGACTGCACCTTGAGCTCCCTTCAGAAGGTCAGAGTGGCATTTGACATGCACAGTTGCTGTTTCATTCTTACTAATGTTGGCATTGTAAATAGTTGTTCTTCTCCTCCCTGCTTTCAATCTTATTGTCTCAGGTATTTATTTTTTTTTTGTTGATTCGCTCTACTAAAGTAGATATATATATATATATATAAATATATATATATATATATATATATATATATATATATCTATAAATAGATATATATATATATTAATATATATATATATATATATATATATATATTTTTATATATATATATATATATATATATATATATATATATAAATATATATATATATATATATATATATATATATATATATATATATATATATATATATATATATATATGTATATATATGGGTCCACTACGTAATTTCAAAAAGTTATAATCTCGAACATCAGAATCCCAATGTTCAGATGTTCGAGATTTTGAAATCTCGAAATGCAAAAAAAAAAAAAAAAAAAAACTAAAACAAAAAAGTTAGACATCACATTGCCGCAGGGGGCAACCCCCCTGCACCCCCAAGTGGGGGACTGTGGCCGACATGCCCCCTGCTACTTAAATATACAAACTCTGAGATTGCATGGAGAGAACAGTAAAGTGATCTCAATTGTTTAACGTCAAGATTTTAAAATTTTGAACATCTGGATCTCGGGATTCTGATATTCAGCATTTTGAGATTTTGAAATTACGAAATGGACCCATATGGATATAGATATATGGTGGTCAGATATTTGTTTTGTTCAAAGCATTTACACAGGTAGCCCCTCAGCCAGGAAGAACACATTTAAAAGTGTATGTGACACAGGCCTTGTCACATAGCTTAAAGGATTTCTTCAAAAGAGACATGATCCATAGAATGATATGGGGTCATGGCCTTGAAGGAGGGTAGTTCTTTTCTGGAGATGTGGTAGGGTGCTGAGAAAATACTATTTCCCAACTGACTTGTGGCAGAAAAAGAAACAGGGGATATCACTAATTTCTAATAAAAGATCTGAAGGTAAAAATGAATTATGAAGGAAGTCATTTACTGTACAGTGGTTTTTTAACACTGGTGTAAAAATAGTTGGCATACTTACTCTATCAAACGTGTTAGGGAAAATCTGTCTGGGAAAGCTTTGATTCCCATGACTTGGTGCTGCATCTAGTAATACCACTGGCAATTTAGCTTTCACAGTATTTTGTAAAAACTGTTCTGTAAATGTATCGTTGTGGTAAGAGTCCAATGGCAGTTAAAATCTCTCAGGATTATGCAACTGTGCTTATGCATAAAGGAAAACAAACCTTCTGGGATGTTGATAATTCCTTGTGACATCTTTCCAGGAGGGACACACTGCATGGAGAGAACTAAATATTACCAGATCATACAGTTGGAGGTACTGTGTGTATGATGTGTCTAGCTCTGCAGTATTGCATATACCAGTGTGGCCTACATGGCAGATGATGTATTGCAGTGGTAATATTGGAGTGATTATACATTCCCAATTCTCCGTGTATTGTGCATATTACCACAAACAATAGACTGGCAACTGTAAACTACCACAAAGAACAAGTAGACAAGTGCAATGCACAACCACGTCTTAATAAGCTCATCCATGGTAAATATTGTATGACACTGAGATACATAATTGCTCATGTACTCACATTGCATCATATTGAATGCATGTAACAGCCATTTGTAGAGCAGTAAGTATATTGCAGTACAAGGTGTATGCTGGGAACTGGAGGTCATATTATGCAATGCATGCTAATTACTTTAAGGCTTATGTAGTAATAAATACTGTGTGTTGTGTACAATATGTAGGTTCAGTGGTAGATTAACTGTACCTTGGGCCCTGACCAGTTTTCAAACCATGGGCCTCCAACAAGCTTTTTTTCTGGACAACACATAAATGTTCATGTTGTTTTGGATTTACCTTCCTGATTTAAGATGATTCAAATCAATGTCATTATAATCCACTACTGTTCAAGCTCATCAAGTGCAGCCACTTGGCTATGTCCACCTAAAATATATGATTGTGATAAAGCCAGACTAATAACTGTAACTTGATCATGACAGACAATGACAGCCATTATCCTACACAGACATCTCCCATACCCAGCAGTTACAGCCTCACTGTTGACTTTGTACACCTCAGACATCTGGTTATGGTAAGTAATTTAGTAATTATGGGCACAATAAATTTCAAGCTTGTTTCACACAAACATACAGTAGCTCAAGTATTCCAGATTATTTCCCAGAAATGTACACTAGCCCTGACAAGCCAAACTGTTTAAACTGAGCAAACAGGAGGGTAAGTTACTTTCATCCACAGATTGTCCCCACCCCTACCCATCAGTTATAACTGTGCTTCTGTGTACACCTAATCTGATTGTGATAAAAAAAATAAAACATAAGCAAAGGGCCAAAAAGGTTACACAGACAAACCAATCATGAAAACAGCAGGAAAAACCCAGCCAAGCTAGAGTCTTTATTATATAATACCTTAAACATCCTTTAGTGGAAGCCCATGGGATATATGCAAATGACCCTTTAAAAGCATAACAGTGTTTCAGCTATATTGTTTCTGAATGCCCACAACATTTGTATTTTTGACTTTTTAAGTCTTTATGAAAACATTAAAGCCAATAAAGTCAAATCACACTAGCTGTAGGCATGCATATTTTGGCTACATTTTAAGTCTTTATGGGTACATTCAAGCCCATAAAGCTAAATCACATTAGCTGTAGATACTGTTTAAGTCTATATGGGTTCATTCAGACCCACAGGTTTGGCTTTTTGGCCTGAATGTACCGATAAAGAATTACAAAGTAGGCATACCTAGTAATAGCTCTATAGTTATCCTACCATGGGTCACATAATACCTCGCGACACATTATCATAAGAATTAGGGACAAAGACAAAAAATAAGGGACAAAGGCCTTGAATAAAATAAAAAAAAAACTCATATAATTAAAAGGTGACACACAGATGTGCCCTTCACCAGGCTGGATAAGGAGAAAGTCACAGTTAGTCATTTGTCAGGTGTCAGGATCTGCCATATCACACATGCACTCAAGTTTCTCAACAACGGGTATTGTTATGACTCTGTCATAGTCCATGTTGGTATGAATGAGTTGAGATGTACCTCCTTGGACTATATGAAGAGAGACATGATTGAGCTCACTGATTATGTGTCCCTGGCTGGTACTTACCTAGCCCTAAGCAGCATTCTACTATCACCCGAATGATGCCTCAGTACAAACAGAAAATGATTGACTTTAGCAATTGGCTTAGTTTCAGGTGTCATTCCAAGGAGATCCAGTACCTGACAGCCTGGGAAGACATGCTCAACAGACCTTGATGCTTTGCCAGATATGGCCTGCATCTGTCGCCCTTGGGCTTCAGGCTTCTGGCAAAGGTTCTTGCCTCCCCCATAGTGCCATTTTTAAGTAATGCCATGAGATCAAAACTACCAACATGAAAGGTTCATCAAAACACAAATTAAAGGTCATGCTGCTAAATGCTAGGAGTCTAAAAATGAAACTACACTAATTGCAAGCATTCTTATCCCTGGAAGATGCAGTCACAGAGACCTGGTTCAAAGCTGTGGAGAGCACCCCATCCATACCAGGTTACTCATCCTATCATACATTCAGACCTCAAACCATGGGCACCAAAGCAAAAGGAGGTGGGCGTGCAATATATATTAAAGACATACACACCTCCAGGCTGGTCAAGCAGTATAATGCACAGGAGACACTCCAGGTGCAGTTAACCATTAACAAGACCACCTATTCAAATCATAGCTAGCCACAGGCCCCCAACTTTGACTGAAGATGCCCACTCCACCTATCTGGACCTCTTTGAATCTAACATGATTCAACCATTTACCCTGATCCTGGGCAACTTTAACTATCCAACTGTAGACTGGAAGAACTACTCATACCAAAACACAAATGCCCAGAGCTTCTTTGATTTCATCAATACAAATGCCTTGGACCAGCTAGTTGACACCCCCACAAGAAGTGATAATATCTTGGGCTTGGTATTAACCAACATGAGTAACCACTGCAGCATCCCTACGGTGTCATCCTCCCTGGTAAGATCTGACCACAAAGCAGTTTCATTCATAGTTACCATCTCCCACAACCCTGTCCCAGCTAGGGTCAAACAAAAAAACTTCTGCAAAGTTGATTACAACCTCCTTATGGAAGGTATAAACAGTTTCTCAGCCCCCTCCCCCTCCATAGGAACTAGCACATATGTCCAAAGCAACACAAAAGGACTATACGGGCATTCATATAGCTGCATGGAATCAGGAATAGCTGACAGGACAAATCATCATCCTCAAGGAAGAGTGTCTGGCGGACATCTGCAATAAATAAACTCTATAATAAAAGGAACAAAAATGCTATCCAGGACAAGAAGGAGCAAGTGCCTAATTGTAAGCCATCTCTCCTTAGCCTGAACAAGCAAATAAGAGCACTAGTGACATCCTCCAAAGTAAACTTTGAGTCCAAACTGGCCACATCTACTAAAGACAACTATAAGGCCTTCTTTACATATGTCTGCAATCTCAAAGGAAGCACTCAGATCTGCTCAGAACTGATGGTCAAGTACACCACATACACAGATGCCATAGATATAGCCAACCTAATGGCAGACAGGTTCAGTGAAAACTTCACCCCTCTATTCCCCATCAGTAAATCAGAACATCCCCAGCACCTGCCCCTTCCCTTTATCTCTAGGGAGCATGTCATCACTGCCCTCTCAAAGGCAAAAATACAGCCTGCATAGGGCCCGATAACATCAAAGGCTGCATCCTACATAAACTCAGGCAGGAACTTGCAGCAGCATTAGGCACCCTGTTTAACCAAAGCCTGAGTATCGGCTTCATCCCAGCCAAGTGGAGGACAGCCACTGTCATCCCTTTCCACAAAGGTGGAGCATCCACCAATCCAGGAAATTATAGACACATCAGCCTCACTAGCCTGATCTGCAAGGCCAGGGAAAGGATTATCATGAACCTCATTGACAAGGGCATTGGCAACCTCCAAACACTCGATACCACACAGTTTGGTTTTATCAAGGGTAGGACATCCCTGTTAAATTTGGTTGACTTCTTTGATACAGTCACCAAAGCCATGGACGAGGGGAAGACAGTGCACACTGCCTACCTTGACTTGGCCAAAGCCTTTGATACTATTCCCCACTCGGGTATAATAGATAAACTCTATCAACTATGCAACAATCTATATGTTTCCAGATGGGTAGTAAACTGGGTCACTGATAAAACCCACCTAGTCAAAATAGGGGAAGTTACATCAGGCAGTAGACCATTAACAAGTGGTGTACCACAGGGATCTGTCTTGGGGTCTTTGTTGTGTGGGATATACTTTTCTGAGGTACAGGCCAAAACCAGTGGGCTGTGGCTGACAAGCTGGGTGCTGTCATCAATTCCCCTTGTGATGTGGACATCCTCCAAGAGGGTCTCGTCCAAACAAATGACTGGTGCCAGAAACATGGCTTCAAACTGAATGCCAAAAAATGCATCATCATCCCCTTTGGGGAGAGGGCTTTCCCTACAGATTATCACATTAATAACAAAGTCCTAATCATGCAATTAGTTGTGAGGGACGTGGGCACCCAGGTTGATAGGAAACTGACTTTTGACCACTATATTACCTCCATTGTATGGAAAGCTTTCAACATGACTTACTCATTAGTAATGGTATCTAATCCAGAGACATGGAGGTCATAACATCCCTGTATTCTTCCCTTATGAGACCCATTATTGGGTATAATTCCCCTTTTGGCATGTACCTCACAAAGCACATGCAGCAGCTGGACAGACCACAAAGGTTCCTCACCAGGAGAATCCAGGGCCTCAAACATTTACCCTAGTCAGATAGGCTAAAAGTCCTGTCCCTCTACTCAGTCTCATACAGACTCCTCAGAGGTGACCTCAGTCTGGCATACAAAGCAATCTCAGACCCTGCCTTGATGGGACTGCTGCATATCTGCAAGTCAAGCTTCACTCAAGTAACCCACACAGGCAACCTCAATCTGGTCTGTGACATCAATAGGACTTGGTGGTGGGACAGATTTGTGTCCCAGAGACTCTCTCATTTGTGGAATAGACTCCCTCTCCATGTCAAGCAGAGTACCTCATTAACCCTTTGTGCAACCTGGATAACTGGATGGGGAACGGAAAATATACTACTGGGATTCCACCTGTGTCCCTGCTGGACAGGGGCATTGGGTGCTGACTTGTTGGAACATTAGCTAAATTCTTGGCTACGCTTGTAAGGGCCTCAGGGCCAATAGCCTAGTAAGTTCCTATGATCCTATGATCCTATAAAAGTTACTAGAATAGCAGTCTTTGTATTATCATGCCTTTTCTGAAGAATATGAAGTTGAAACTCAAATGTCTGTCATTATTTAGTGGCTGAAGTCATCAGTGATTTGCCAGAAACCACAGGTTTTATGAAGAACAGACCAAAAATATGATACAAAATCGTTCTGCAAAATCAGGGAAAGTTGAGAGTTATGCAGTTTCAACTTTGTTTCACATAAACAGTAGTCTAAAGTATTTCCACTTGCTTCACACCAATGCCCATTAGTTCTGAAAAGTCAGATGATTAACTATGTGAACAATCAGAGGTAAGCTGCTTTCAGGAACAAATAGCAACCAGTCCTGCACAACAGTTATAGCCACTTTGCCATGGATACCAAATCTGAGTGTGATAACAATATTCAAATCATAGCTAGCCACAGGCCCCCAACTTTGACTGAAAATGCCCACTCCACCTATCTGGACCTCTTTGAATCTAACATGATTCAACCATTTACCCTGATCCTGGGCAACTTTAACTATCCAACTGTAGACTGGAAGAACTACTCATACCAAAACACAAATGCCCAGAGCTTCTTTGATTTCATCAATACAAATGCCTTGGACCAGCTAGTTGACACCCCCACAAGAAGTGATAATATCTTGGGCTTGGTATTAACCAACATGAGTAACCATTGCAGCATCCCTACGGTGTCATCCTCCCTGGTAAGATCTGACCACAAAGTAGTTTCATTCATAGTTACCATCTCCCACAACCCTGCCCCAGCTAGGGTCAAACAAAAAAACTTCTGCAAAGTTGATTACAACCTCCTTATGGAAGGTATAAACAGTTTCACAGCCCCCTCCCCCTCCATAGGAACTAGCACATATTTCCAAAGCAACACAAAAGGACTATACGGGCATTCATATAGCTGCATGGAATCAGGAATAGCTGACAGGACAAATCATCATCCTCAAGGAAGAGTGTCTGGCGGACATCTGCAATAAATAAACTCTATAATAAAAGGAACAAAAATGCTATCAAGGACAAGAAGGAGCAAGTGCCTAATTGTAAGCCATCTCTCCTTAGCCTGAACAAGCAAATAAGAGTACTAGTGACATCCTCCAAAGTAAACTTTGAGTCCAAACTGGCCACATCTACTAAAGACAACTATAAGGCCTTCTTTACATATGTCTGCAATCTCAAAGGAAGCACTCAGATCTGCTCAGAGCTGATGGTCAAGTACACCACATACACAGATGCCATAGATATAGCCAACCTAATGGCAGACAGGTTCAGTGAAAACTTCACCCCTCTATTCCCCATCAGTAAATCAGAACATCCCCAGCACCTGCCCCTTCCCTTTATCTCTAGGGAGCATGTCATCACTGCCCTCTCAAAGGCAAAAAATACAGCCTGCATAGGGCCCGATAACATCAAAGGCTGCATCCTACATAAACTCAGGCAGGAACTTGCAGCAGCATTAGGCACCCTGTTTAACCAAAGCCTGAGTATCGGCTTCATCCCAGCCAAGTGGAGGACAGCCACTGTCATCCCTTTCCACAAAGGTGGAGCATCCACCAATCCAGGAAATTATAGACACATCAGCCTCACTAGCCTGATCTGCAAGGCCAGGGAAAGGATTATCATGAACCTCATTGACAAGGGCATTAGCAACCTCCAAACACTCAATACCACACAGTTTGGTTTTATCAAGGGTAGGAAATCCCTGTTAAATTTGGTTGACTTCTTTGATACAGTCACCAAAGCCATGGACGAGGGGAAGACAGTGCACACTGCCTACCTTGACTTGGCCAAAGCCTTTGATACTATTCCCCACTCGGGTATAATAGATAAACTCTCTCAACTATGCAACAATCTGTATGTTTCCAGATGGGTAGTAAACTGGGTCACTGATAAAACCCACCTAGTCAAAATAGGGGAAGTTACATCAGGCAGTAGACCATTAACAAGTGGTGTACCACAGGGATCTGTCTTGGGGTCTTTGTTGTGTGGGATATACTTTTCTGAGGTACAGGCCAAAACCATCGGGCTGTGGCTGACAAGCTGGGTGCTATCATCAATTCCCCTTGTGATGTGGACATCCTCCAAGAAGGTCTCGTCCAAACAAATGACTGGTGCCAGAAACATAGCTTCAAACTGAATGCCAAAAAATGCATCATCATCCCCTTTGAGGAGAGGGCTTTCCCTACAGATTATCACATTAATAACAAAGTCCTAATCATGCAATTAGTTGTGAGGGACGTGGGCACCCAGGTTGATAGGAAACTGACTTTTGACCACTATATTACCTCCATTGTATGGAAAGCTTTCAACATGACTTACTCATTAGTAATGGTATCTAATCCAGAGACATGGAGGTCATAACATCCCTGTATTCTTCCCTTATGAGACCCATTATTGGGTATAATTCCCCTTTTGGCATGTACCTCACAAAGCACATGCAGCAGCTGGACAGACCACAAAGGTTCCTCACCAGGAGAATCCAGGGCCTCAAACATTTACCCTAGTCAGATAGGCTAAAAGCCCTGTCCCTCTACTCAGTCTCATACAGACTCCTCAGAGGTGACCTCAGTCTGGCATACAAAGCAATCTCAGACCCTGCCTTGATGGGACTGCTGCATATCTGCAAGTCAAGCTTCACTCAAGTAACCCACACAGGCAACCTCAATCTGGTCTGTGACATCAATAGGACTTGGTGGTGGGACAGATTTGTGTCCCAGAGACTCTCTCATTTGTGGAATAAACTCCCTCTCCATGTCAAGCAGAGTACCTCATTAACCCTTTGTGCAACCTGGATAACTGGATGGGGAACGGAAAATATACCACTGGGATTCCACCTGTGTCCCTGCTGGACAGGGGCATTGGGTGCTGACTTGTTGGAACATTGGCTAAATTCTTGGCTACGCTTGTAAGGGCCTCAGGGCCAATAGCCTAGTAAGTTCCTATGATCCTATAAAAGTTACCAGAATAGCAATCTTTGTATTATCATGCCTTTTCTGAAGAATATGAAGTTGAAACTCAAATGTCTGTCATTATTTAGTGGCTGAAGTCATCAGTGATTTGCCAGAAACCACAAGTTTTATGAAGAACAGACCAAAAATATGATACAAAATCGTTCTGCAAAATCAGGGAAAGTTGAGAGTTATGCAGTTTCAACTTTGTTTCACATAAACAGTAGTCTAAAGTATTTCCACTTGCTTCACACCAATGCCCATTAGTTCTGAAAAGTCAGATGATTAACTATGTGAACAATCAGAGGTAAGCTGCTTTCAGTAACAAATAGCCACCAGTCCTGCACAACAGTTATAGCCACTTTGTCATGGATACCAGATCTGAGTGTGATAACAATACTTCTCAACTTTTTAGTAAAAGAAAGTAAAGCCAGAAAGTAATGAGGGATGAAGGCTCAAAATCAGGGACAATTGTATGTACTCTTATATACTTAGAATATTGCTGGAATAACTGTTTTTAATTGGCTTGCATTTCCTGAGGGATATAAAAGTCTTAGAAGTATCAGTCAACATTTAATGATTGCAATCTTAAATAATTTGCCAGAAATCCACAAATGTTATGGTGAATGTACTAAAGTATTAAAATAAAGTTATGGACATTCCTATGAAATCAGTGACAGTTTCAACTTTCCATCATATAAACAGTTAAGAGAAAACACATATTCTGTTGCACTTCACATGAGTGTGCATGACTGCTGTAAAACTAGACTTTAAAATGAGCAAATAAGAATAGAGTAAGTTGCTTTTATGCACAGAAATACACCCACCCCCAGTTTGGTGGTTGAAGTCCTCAGTGACTGCCCAGACCACAAATATGAGGGAAAATCAGAGACATTCTGTGAAATCATGTAAAATTTCAGCTTTGTTTCACATGAACAGGGCAAAGAATAAATATTACATTTTAATTTATACAAATTCACATTTACCCTGTAAAGCTACATTTTAAACTGAACAAACAAAAAGAGGGTACGTTGCTTTCATCCACATTGAGGTGACAGCCCCTCCTGTTTAATGATTTGACTGGAGTTCTTATATATTTCAGCATTTCTATCTGGTCACCTACCAGGATACAAAACATAATAGTAATACTTATCTTACCTTACCCTAGTCTGCTGCTGCACTTCCAGACCAACAGACACAAAGGCTCAGATTCAGAAAACTTGGCCACATTATAGTGAGTGAATGTGCATAGGGACCACCCAACCAGGATGTGTGCTTTTCACAAGCACACTTAATGCTAATGGGGACTGTCAAGCAGCAGTGCTGGCCACTGTATATAATAATAGCCATACAATCAGATGGTAATGAGCAATGTTATTAAAATGAGGCTGCATCCATGATCTGAGCAGAGGATCCAGTAGTCACATTCTCTGTGTCCAAAACATTCACTGTACTCCCTGACTATGCCAGTTCACCCTTACCATTATTGTCAGAGATTACAGATTCTCTAATGTTAGATAGTGCCAATTCACCACTGATTGTGCTGCACTGAAAATCACTTGTGAATCCAGCAAAGCTCAATAACTTGTGTATGATCCAGCACCAAAAGCATATGGAAAAGTCATCTGAAGGAAAAGTAGTGTTTGAAAACCAAACATTTAAATACAGTACCTTATGCAGATGCTCATTTAGGTGGAATCCCTGATGTTCTTATGCAAACCAAATCAGACAGTGTTAATAATCTGACCAGTGAGAAATGTGCCAAGAGGAATTATGGCTGTTGTTGCAGAGGAAGGGATCTATGTGCCTGGAACATTGCTGGTAGTTGCTACTGATGCATGGTGAGGCTCTACACAACTATACAACACTTTACTGTGAGATCATGTGGATACATTACTGCCTTTGACAGAGGGCAGAAGTTCCTCCATCTCTATCAGAAGTACATTGACCGGCCAAGTGTCAGCTCTTTTTTATGCAGCATGAGTAATGTTGGCTGCAGAGCCTGTAGTAAATCATGTCATAATTATGATCTTGGCCATTGACAGCATTAATGTCTGCCACCAGATCTTTGCAGGCACTTTCCTGCTAGGCCCAGTCAGCAGTGTTCTGCCCAAAGAGCCATTGGCCATGGAAGTTGAGGGCCTACAGTAGCTCCTAATTCTCTGTCCATGAAAACTTTTGTTTTTTTGAGTAGTGTTTTCAGCAGACTCACTTGTGTTTTTCCTGCTTATTAACTTTCTTAGGCATTGCTCTGTGTTTATAAAAACTAGTGGTATGAGTATAGTTGTCATTAGTAGCCAAGAAAGCCCCACACAGCATTGCTGTCCCCTTGTTCATATATCATGCGTATGGCGTGTCTGACAGTCATATTTGTCTATCCAGACAGTTTACCTAATGTTAGCCATAAGAAGATGTCAATGTATCAATTGCAGTTGAGTTGGCTGCTTTTTCAACAAAATGTTTCACTGAAAGCACTTTCAGTGATACCCTGTCTCTATGCATCCTCAGAGTAGGTACAGGAGGGGCTTGCCTCCTGCAAAAAAAGGTTTACCTTGAGTTTTACCAAAACTGCTTTAGCAAAACATTTACCAAGTATTTTTTTGCATTCAGGGCAAGCAGTGTCAATCACCAGTCATGATTCTGTCAGCCATATAGCATTTCCTCTCATTGCTAAAAGACTTTCATGTGTAGTATACATGTAGTAAGCTACAGGACAGGAAAATGGTTTTACACAAAGTAGTAGTACAAGACTGACTCAAATGTATTCTGAATATTTGCTGATGGGTGTGTTTTTCATTAGGCTCAGCAATCCTTTAGCACAATAATTGCCTTATACTTGCAGTTCTCCTCTCACTGCAACTGTTCAATCACCCATAAAAGTATTAGAAAAGCTAGTTCATTATGTAGTAAAGTAATACAGTAACAAAAATTACCCATAATTTAAAGAGTGAAGCTGAAAAAGTAGCACTTACCTTATAGAACCTGGGATCCAGCACCTCTAAGCAATTAGAGTAAGATGCACCTGGTATAAGTTTCAAAGTTCCTGCCCTAGAATTTCTTCCTCGGCATAATGAGGCTCAGTGACTTCACCCACACTTATATCATGTAAATTCAGATGCCTGGATGTGATGATTCTGGAAATGAGAGCTTAACTCATTACTGTTCCTGAATCTCTCAATAGTGCTGACTGTCCAGACACTGTGCTGAATTCTATACAGCGTCATGCACATGTCTGGGCAACTGTGGACAGCACTGCATGTTCATGGTTCACTCCATTGCTTTTGGGGCATGTATATAATTCTACAACTGACCTGATGGAAATGGAGTCACTGTAATTAATGCTTTATTCATAGAATATAAGCAGATAAAGTGTTGCCATGTTTCATAACTTACTGTGCAATATTCAAAGATTCTAATACAATACATATATAAATATGTCTGTCCTACCATGGATCGAAATTAGATGCTTACTACTGTGTGCCATTTAGCACACCTGAGTATGAGTGAGGGAGTGAACTATCTACAGTTTTGATCTGTGACTTGTTAGATTACAAAGATGACTTCAAAAAGATAGTGTTCTTTTTAGGGAACAGAGGTGGTGTACAGAAGCAACAAATATCTTCCTGCACCTCTTCCACAAATATTATAGTCAAAGTGTGTTGCAGGAGGGTCCTCAGTACAAGACTAAGTCTTTTGCACAGACATTGACACATGCCACTGGCATCCATCACAAGGTGGAATAATGTCACCACCATTACAGTCACATGCAGTGATGCCTTTCCAACCTCCTTGGCTAGTAAACGACCAAGGTTAGAGCTGAAACACCACCAATGTGCTATAAGTAACCCTTGTTTTGCCTATACATGCAGCCTGCTGCTATATGTCAACCCTATATCTTACACACACTTGTTTATTTCTGCATAGCCCCAGAAGCTATTGTACAGCATGAATAGAGTGTGACACAGTGTCTTAGATGGTTCTGGGGTGAGTATACCTACATCATATAGTGTTGGTTTAAATGTGAACAATCTGTTCAAGCAGTATAGCTGTAATCTGTAACATATTACAAGAAGGACTAATACAAACAAATGATTGGTGGCAAAGCCATGGTCTAAAACTAAATGCAAAAAAAATGCATTATTATTCCCTTTGGTAACATGGGATTCCCTACAAATTACAATATTGACAGCAATACCCTGATTCCAACCCAATGGTGCAAGACTTGGGAAAACAGGTTGATAGCAATCTGAACTTTAACCACAATGTTTCCACAGTGGTAAGGAAAGCCTTCTACTAAGCACACCTCATAAGCAAGGGCATAGCATTCAGGTCAAGGGATGTTATAACTCTACTGCATTCAACCCTCATCAGACCACTACTAGAGTATAATGTACTCTTTTGCATACCTCATCAGAGACCTGCAGCAGCTGGAGAGACCTCAGAGGTTTCTCAATAAGAAAATACAGGGACTCCAAACTATGACCTACATGGACAGACTGAAAGCCCTGTCACTTTACTCTGTATCTTATAGGCTGCTGAAAAGAGACTTGTGCCTGGCCTATAGGGAAACCTCTGACCCTGCCCTAATGTAACTACTGCACATCCGTGACTCAAACGGCACAAGAGTCACTTGCTCTAGGTATCTCAACCTAGTTTGTGACATTAACAGGACATGCTGGAGAGACAGATATGTCACCCAGAGACTGCTACTTCTCTGGAATAGACTTCATATTCACATAAAACAGAGCTCTTCATTGATCTTAATCAAACAAAACCTAGATATTGGATGTAAGGCCGAAAATTCACTTTTTTAATTTCTCCAAATCTTTTGAGTTTCTAATACCATGACGGGAATGGACCCCATTCCTAAGTCAAAGTATCATTAAACCTCATGAAGTTAATATTGTTTCAATCTTTGATGTCAGCCAGACAGCTCTTTGCAGCACCTACAATGTGCCCAGTAATGACTCCTTCTGCAGATTGTATGGAGTTACATGTATGGTAACATATCGAAATACAATTGTAGATTCTTTTTTATAAGACCCATTGCTCCTAATACTATTGGAACTGCTTGGGTATCTGTCTTCCACAGTGCTCTCATTTCTGCCTGCAAATTCTGATATTTTATGACTTTGTGGCTCTCTGTACGCAACCCACTGTAGTCACTGGGTGTAGCAATTTAAATGATCAGTGCTATTTTTGTCTTTTTCCATGAATCACTATTACTGGTTTTCTTGCCTCTGTCTTTTGAACTGTTGGTAATGGGTGATCCCATGTGATATAGACCATCATTTTCTATGATGCTTTGTGGCTCATGTTTCCAACATTTTTCAGCTACTTCAATATTATAATGTTTGCACAATCCCCAGTGCTATAGTCTTGCCGCATTATTATGCCTTTCAGTATACAGTCCTTCTGGCATTAGTACATCACAGCCAGCAACAAGGTGTATGACTGCCTCCAATTCTGTTCTACAAAACCTACATTTTTCTGTTTCTCCCACATGTTCAATGGACTTTGTAAACCAACGTGTAGGTAGCTCACTATCTTGGGCCGCCAATATTAACCTTTCATCTTTTGGTTTGAATTCACCTCTCCTTAACCATTCCTGCATTCGATCCTGATTAACATGAGGTTCTCCCAGGAATTTTCTATACTTGCAATGATATTTATGCATTTTGCACATTTCTTGCCATCTCATCTGATCCTTCACCTTATATTCTTTCTTTTGTTTTTTGGCACATTCAGTTGCTGCCTGATTTTTATCTACTTCTGGTTTGATTTCCATTACCACTTGACACTGACATGCTTCTGCTAGACTAAGAAGGGAAGTCATCTTAGATTTATTCCCTTTATGTTTTAAAACCTTCACCATGTTTGGGTCTTGTGAGGTCAGCAAATACGTATGTAGTCCCACGATTGCAGATCTATTCATGTAATCAATTTCAAGAAGGTCTATGCCTCCTTGAAAAAGGGGAATATATAATCTTGATATGCACTGATTTTTATAAATCATTTGATGAGCATAAAGCATCCTTTTTGTTTTTCTATCTAATCTATCCAACACCTTTTGGGGTCAGTCAATCACTCCAAAACTGTAAAAAAAAGCAAACTGGTTTATAGCTTGAATTTTGTTCCTAGATGTCAGTTCCGTTTTTAGGATTAATTTAAGTCTTCTAAAATATTCCTTACTAAGTTTTATTTTCTTTTGTTTATGCTTTATTGTTGACCCTTCATCAACTCCTAAATATTTATACACTCCCTCCTGCTCAAGTTCTTTTATATCACATTCTTGTCCCAAACTGATGTTTTCTTGGTGCTGCAGCTTTCCTGTTTTAAAGGTTGCTTTTGCACATTTATAAAGACATGACATTCTTATATCATCTGAAAACGTTTTGACTACTTGCAGTTGTGCTTTCAATTCCTCATCTCACGAGCTATAACATTTAAAATCACTGACAAAGAGAAGATGAGAAGTCTTTATACTTTGATTTCTGGGAGCCAAATTATAGACATGACCTAATCTGTTAAGCAAACAACTTAATGGGTTAAGGGCAAGACAAAAGAGCAACTGTGACAGAGTCACCCTGGAATATCCCCCATTTGGATTGTTATTCCTGGAATAATAAGTTGCCCGTTATCATGGCTTAACTGCAAAGTGGTTTGCTACTGTTTCATGGCTGTTGTGATGTAGTTTATCAGTGTAGGGTGTATCTTGTACTTTTTTAAGCACTCTTTTATCCATGAATGTGGGATACTGTCAAATCTGTTTTTGTAGTCAATCCATGCCATAATTAGATTTTTCCCCTTTCTACAGTTCTCCACTATGACTTTATATAACAACAAACAATCCTTTGTTCTGTATGACTTTCTTTTATTGCCATAAATTAGTTTTCTTCTAAATGACTATAAACTTTGTCGGCATCAGTTCCAGAGTATAGTTTATATGTCATCAGAAGGTAAGTTACTGATCTATAATTTTACTGAATAACTTGCTGGTTCACTCTTAAGTAGGAGCATTGCTTTTCCTATTCTTAGCCAGGTTGGTGTCTGTTTGGGGTGTGCATATAAATAGTTCTTACTCATGGCTAAATCTTCATGCAAAGATTTTAATATCTTTACCAGAATTTAGGTACTGCATCTAGGACTGGACTTTTCCAATTACAGGGTTTTCTTAACTTTGTTTCAATCTCTCTGGCTGTTACTTCATCCCATTTCATATCCTGTACCTTTGAACTTCTTATTCTTCCTTTATGAGGTTTGAGACAGACAGTTTTGTCCTGGGACATCTTCTAGTGTGGCTAGATAAATAGAATAACAGGAATTAAGAGGGTAAGGGGAGAACAGAGTTAAATGGGATGGAGTGATGTTTAGGAGGAAATGTCGTAAGGGTAAGGAGGGGCTTAAGGGGTTTTGTCAAGTATACTTGAGGTAGGAGTCACATTTTTGGTGTGAACTTGCTACCATCCCTCCCTCCCTCTCTCTTTCTTTTAGTGGGTATTGTGGTTACTTCAGTTTGGGCAAGGTGGAGAAGAGGGGCAGGCTTGCCCTCTTCTGTTCCCCCTCTGGTGTTGGATGTGCAATTCAATAAGTTGGGAAGGAAAGTGAGTGGTTGCTCTGTTGGATAAGTTAATAAGCAAGCAGAGCTGCTTATTTTGTTAGTGGTATAATTCAACAAATTGAAGGTAAGCGGTGTAACGCTGCCTTGTTAGTGCAAGGATAAGTGAGCAAGTGGGGGACGCTGCTTATTCAAGGGTGAGTGTTTACGCTGCCCTTATGGTTATTTTATCTTTTCTTTCATGGATGTTATTATCACCTGTATCATGTTTTGGTTGAAATTAATAACTATTGGTTAACAATCGTGCTTATGAAGTTCAATAAAGGTCGTAAAATGTCATTCGGTGTTATGTGTTTATTGCGGTGGACCAGGACAATACTTCTTCTATCCATTTAGCATCTTTGTTATGTTCCACAGGATCTTCATAAATACTTCTCGAAAATGTATATATTTCTTCTTTTTTTGATGGTCTTTCAATTCCTTTTACCTTGTTTCCCAGTTCTCTATAAAACTTTTTTGGGTCATCGATAAATTGCTTATTTTGTACTTTTTCTTTATATTTATCTGTGTATCTTCTAAGTTTTTCTTCCAGTGCTGACAATTTTAGTTTATCATTTGTGATAGTGCATGATAAATCCTGATCTGTTATAATACGGTGCATTGCTCTTATCATGTCTATCTTTCTGAGTATTTTTGTTGATCTGTTCCCTCTTCTATACTCTTCTAACAGTGACACTTCTTGTCTTAATTGCTTTATAGCTTTCGCTGTTCAATACTTCCATGGTATTCGATTTCTCCCCTTCCTTTCCCTTACTATATGTTCTTGTGGTAGAATTTTATCTGTTATTAATTTAACTGCACAGTAATAGATACTGTTTACTTCTGTTATATCTCATGGATCTCTATGGACAGTCCTAATTTCTGTGTTCATTTGTTTTATCAAACTTATAACTTTTGGGTTTATTGACCTGTAGTTTATTTTTTTCATTTATCTTAATATGTCTATATCTATTAAATCAAGCAACTCTTCTCTTAGTTCGTTTTCTTCTAAACTGAGGGCACATTTTTTTGTTCTCCGTTTCTTGCAGGCATTCTATAGAAAGTTCTACAGCATCTTCCTGTGGCACATTCTCTTCAATTTCATCCTGTGTCATCTGTTGCTCTGTCATATGGGAACTCACTGGCCTATCACACCTCAACATTAACTGCATCAAAATTGTCACAGTTTTGTGTTCCCTCCCTTGCTGTCCAACTTCAAGTGAATGTTTGTACTGGTTTCCCATGAAAAAATATCTTTATATGGCAATTGACCTGTTGCTTCCCATTCCACTGGTTTCTCCTTAATTTTGGTGTTCATTGTTCTATCCTGCTGTGGTGTTTTCTGGGTTAGATTTTCTACACTGAATCCTTCACTTCGCAGGTAGTCCATAACCTCAGTGTTTATTTCTTTAACTTCTCCATTACTGATCTCCTTTTCTACTTTTCCTCTTTGTCTTCTTATTTTTGTATTGTAATATTTTCCATGTCTGGATTCCTCTGCCTGTATTTCTTTTTCAAATATCTTTGGTGCAGCTCTTTTTGTATTGATTAGTTTTGCTTTCTCCTTTGCATAAATATTACACCATATTAAATCCATTTTCTTTCCCGTGTCCATATTTCTACTGCAGATGTCTCCTGATCTTCTTGTTTCTCCTTATCTTGGAGATTCGTTCCATCATGCTGTGATGTAACCTGTGTTAGACCTTCTACACCAAATCCTTCACTTCACAGCTATTCCATAACTTCAGTTTCTACTTTTTTTTTAAATTCTACTTTACTAATCTTCTTTTCTGCATTCCTTTTTGTGATATTATTTTTTTATTATGAAATTTTCCATATCTAGATGCCTTTGCCTATATTTCTCTTCAAATATCTTTGGGGCTGCCTTTTTTGTATTGATTAATTTGGCTTTCAACTTTGCATAAATGTTGCACATATGTAATCTCTCTTTCTTTCCCATGTCCATATTTCTTTTTTACACTTTTCAAAAATCTCTAGGTTTTCCTCAAATGCTTCTTTTTCCAAACAGATCAAAGTTTCTTGGTCTATATAATGTTTTTCACAAATCTGTTGTATTAATGAACACATTTTTTTTTATTTGAGGCTTCTGACAGTTTTTCTTGTAGAAGTATTTTTCTTTCCTCTAATTTCTCTCTTCATCTTTGTGTATATCTTGTGTCTGGAAATTCTGGGCTTTTTGCAAAATAGTAACAATACATCATTTCTTTTTTATCCTCAGTAGTCGACTCTGTCTTTACGACTCTTCTTTGGCCTATCAGTTTTTGTGATTTTTGTGGACTGCTACTTTCTTCTACAACAGGGGGGCATCCTCCCCCTGGGCCTGGTCTGGCCCCATTGTAGGAAAGATTCTGTATTTTGATGATTCTATACTGCAATTTTTTCTAGTCCTGGCACCAGTGTGCTACCAGAACTGGCCACTTTTTTTATCCTGGGTCTTGTGCACCCAGCTATCTTTTTTAATTTTTGACCTGCTTCTGTCCATGATATATGCTATATGCTATATAAAATACAGTCTATATATTATTGTCATCTTGGTGAGATTTTGTGAAAAACAGGGTCTACCTCATGAAGGTACTCACCAAGACTTTAAGAAAAAATAAATGTCAGCAATACTACTCTCCTTTGCTTGCTGACTTCTCTTGACTGCCACTTCACTGGAATAGACTTCATATTCATATAAAACGCAGCTCTTCACTGACCTTATTCAAATGCAACCTAGATAATTGGATGGAAGACCGAATATTCACCCCTAGGGTGGCACCCATGTCCTTCATGGACAGGGGTAACCAGTGCTGATCACAAACCCACTCTGTTCATAAATTCGTTTTGCGAACTACCCAAAAGAACAAATGGGATATTCGGAATTAACATGGCTAGGCTTGAAAAGGATCTAGGGCCGCTAGCCTAGTAACCTTCTATGAACCTATAGTTTATCTACATTCCACAACTCAGTGGTAGATGTATGGCTGTTTGATGTCATTACTGTGTGGGTGTAGGGGGGATGATTTCTGGTTCAACAAGTAGCATGATAGACTACGTCTTTGCATTTCAGAGTACATATGTTGATGGCTGTGATTTTCTTCCCCCCTCGGGTTGTCTACTATGACATTGGTAATTCGTCATGGCTGTGCTTAGTCGTTATGACTATTCTTGTGTTCTGACTGGGCATTTTTGGTTTGTTAATTTGGTGTGGGTGTTTGTTGTACAGTACAATATTATAAGGGAAAGTAAGTATGATCTCTTTCAAAATATACTAGGTCTGATGACATTACTCTGTGTTTGTTTGGAGGTTTCAGTTGGATTATATAAGTAGCAAAGGTATTAGCTGGGTTGTACAAGTAATGCAACAAATAAAAGCATTGTCCTTTGGATAGCATGTGATGATGGCTGTGGATCTGATTCCTCCTGCAGTTGTATATTATGCCATTATTTATAATTTGGGATGGGTGTTTGTTGTTCCTTTGAATATAGTACATGTAAGTTAGAAGGGAAACACATCTTTTAAGTATAGTACCTGTAACATTACAAGGGAAACACACATGTGGGCTGCACATTTTCTATGTATCTGTACATTTCTCTCACACACACCATTACTTTGTATTTTTAAGAAAAGCTTCTGGTGGGATGTACACATAGCGCAACTTCTTCTTTCGGCTTTTCCCGGTTAGGGGTCGCCACAGCGGATCACCTGTCCGCTCATGATTGGCAGTGGAGTTTTACAGTGTCGAGTTGCCAGCCCGGCGCCCAACCTTCCACAGAAGGCACACACATGCACACACTCACACCTAGGGCCAATTTAGAGAGTCCAATCCACCTACTGCATGTCTTTGGGATGTGGGAGGAAACCGGAGCACCCGGAGGAAACCCACGCGACTACAGGAAGGACATGCAGACTCCACACAGAAGGCACCCCAGCCGAGGATCGAACCGGAGAACCTCTTGCTGTGAGGTGATAATGCTAACCACTGCACCGCCGTGGCCGCCCCATTTTTTTTTTTTTTTTTGCATTTTGGATTGTATACCTCACTCATATATTTTGCCATTATTGGTAATTTTGGGTTGATGTTTGTTGTTATTATAAATATTGTCATAGTAAAGACAGACAGGAGCTGCATTTTTCTACACCTGCATCTCTTCCACCCTCTTCCCAACTCTCCTTTGTATGACATTCAGTTATTTTATTATTTTGTTTCTGTCTCCATTATTTTTTACAGTTACATGCAGCAGCATCTACATCAGCATCCATCCCTCCATCAAGGCCTGCTGGTTCCCCAGAGGTGCCACTACAACCACCAACACCCACAACATCAGCAGGACAGGCTGCCAGAGTCACCTCCATGCTTGTAGCAGCAGGCACCAGCCAGCCCAGGATCAGACATTGGTGCTGTTGTACCTGTTAGTAGCAGTGCAAGGCCAGATGGCAGTTTTATCTTTCACTGGTGGCTTATGAATATCTTGGGGGAGATTAATGACTGGAGACTAGATGTCCACATTGGCCATATAGAGAACCTCCTTCTGTGCCTCATTCAATTGTGGCCCTGCCTTTCACTGTCTCCTCAGTCTAAGCTTGGGCCCAGTGATGTAGAGCCCAGACTAGTGAGTAAGCTCCCACTGGGTTGTGGCTGGTAAGGATGGCAGCTGTGCAACTTCATCTCATCTCCCTTTCTGGTGTTACCTTCCCTTTGGTGTCTATGCCTGCCATTATTTGTTGTCTAATCCTCCCCATCACTACTGCCTTACCTTTGTTTGATGTCAACATCTCCTTCTCCATTATGCTCGCCTCCATCATTATGTCAGCATCTCCCCTGCCAGTCTTGTGTGCATTCTTATTTCCTTCCCTTCTCTTCATATACACAGAGAGAAAAAGAGAAAGAAACAGAGAGAGAGAGAGAGAGAGAGAAAGAGACAGAGAGAGAGAGACAGAGAGAGAGAGAGAGAGAGAGAGACTGAGAGAGAGAGAGAGACTGAGAGAGAGAGAGACTGAGAGAGAGAGAGAGAGAGAGACTGAGAGAGAGAGAGAGAGAGAGAGAGAGACTGAGAGAGAGAGAGAGACTGAGAGAGAGAGACTGAGAGAGAGAGAGAGAGAGAGAGAGATAATGGGCACCTGATCCACAAAAGAATTTTACTCCACCTTACCTACCTGCAACCTGCTCATTCCTTAGGTTTTCATCTTATGTTCTACCCTCTGTTTCCTACCATCTTTTCATCACTTTCCAATATTCTCACTTCCACCATTTAATTTGGTAAAAACTGGATGAGTATACCTATACATTGGCCATTTAAGGCATCCTCATGACTCAGCTTCTTGCTGTTACCTTGTGCACACAGTCACTTAGGGCCTCTTGATGCCACCTTGTGCACACGGTCACTTAGGGCCTCTTGGCAGTACATATACTAGCGATTTTCTGTTGTTAAATATTATGGTAAATTTCTTTATGCATGCTAAAACTTAAAATGGTTGATCTGGTTGCTACAAAAGCAGATGGAGATAATAGTCAAACTATGAGGTGTGGATGAGATGGAATTTTTCATGCCTTTTTATCCCCTGTGGTCTGCCAACTATTAGTCCTCCTGCAATCAGTTCCTACATTTGTTCCTCAGTGGGTAAAAAAAGTAGTCATGGGAGGTCATCATCCAGACATCCATCATGGGCTTGTTATTTTTGGCCACAACCTGATGCCAGTGGTGGATATGTGCACTCTGGTGAGAAGGTCCTCAGTGCTTTCTCCTGGTAACATGGACATTTTCATTCATTCCCACTGAGGACTACCATTAGAATCTGCCTTGGCAGTACCAAGCACAAGTCCCAGCTACTGTGTTGCATGCAATGCAACACAGTAGCATTGCATGCAACACAGTAGCTGTGTTGCATGCAATGCACCTCCCTTACCAGTAGGTGCTGGTGCTGCAGACAGGTAGACGTTTTCTTTCCCTTACAGTGGGTGATAGGATATTGGCTACTCAAGCCCATCTGCCCCGCCTGGCTCTTCTAGCACCAGAGCTACAAATCTGTATTGGATTATTTGGGTCATAGTCAGGGTTTTGTCTTTTTAAGCCAGGGAGATGAGCAGTGGTAGCCTGGTTATTTGGGTCAGTATCTGAGCTAGGATTATGGGTCTATGAGGCAAGGATGGAATAAAGTCTCACACTGGCTTTTTCCTTATAAAATGGAATTGTTAAAATGGATAAATCAAACAGTGATATGCTGTCGTTATAACCTTTAAGTATTTATATATTGAAATGAACTGCTATTCATGTTTAATCATCATGAGAATAGCTGCTTAGTCATGCAATGCATTTTTCTGTCCCCAGGCTCTTGTTGACATTTTGGTTCACTCTGATTGGTGTTACCACTGACTATAGTCTTTATATTACCTGGCTGTCTTATTTTATTTTGGTTTTATGTAACACTTCATAATTATTTGTTTTTGTTTTTTTTTACTCATCTCATTTGTGTCAGTCTTGTAAAGCACTCATGTATTTGAGAACAGTACTGAAGAAACCCTGATTAACTGTACTACAGCAAGCACTGAATTACAGAGGCACACTCATCTAATCTACGTATTCTGGTGCTGCTGCTGGTTCAACTCATGCATTATTGCTGAGTGGAAAAGACTTAACAAAGGAAGACAGATGGGTACCACTACAGAAATGTGCTATGGTTCAAGCTGTCAAGCAGCTTCAAATAAGGCAATGCCAGTTTCATGTCTGTCTGTTATTGCAGTTAAAGACATATATGAACAGATTCTCTGCTGGGTTGTTTTGGATACTTTATACATTTATTTTCATATTTTGACAACTCATGTTTTGAAAATGATTTTCTTCTTCTGATATTGGGAATGCAGATGTTGGCTCCATTATTATTCATTTTACCAAGCCAGCCACTGTCATTTAACTGGGACAATGAATAATTTTATGCTTCCCAGTTCAAAGAAAACATTCCATTTGTTGCATCTTCTTCTGACAGACCCGAGCTATGCTATGAATATTTCTAACCCACTAGTTTGCTTGAATCTTTACATTCTATGCATACTGTCACAAGTTATTCTTTTTTAATGCCTGCAGTTAATTTCCCTTGTTCTAATTTCTCTATCCAAGTAGTAGATGGAAAGTGTAACTTCCTTTACTCATCATCATCATCATCATCATCTCCCCTTTTCCCCATTTTCTACATGGGGGCAGGCTTTCTAACTGTCACCGTCTGTCATGGTTCGGTGTCATTCACCAACCTTCTTTGACAGTCATGCCTGACTTTTCTCATACACTCCATCCATCCATCCATCCATCCATCCATCCATCCATCCATCCATCCATCCATCCATCCACCCATCAATCCACACATCTCTTTGCTGGATGTCCTCATTTCTTCTTGCCTTCTTCTTCTCTCTCCCAAATCTTCTTCACCAAGTTGCCTTCTGCTTTCCCACACACATGCCTGCACCACTATAATCTGTTCTTTTTTACCTTCTTTACAATCAGAATTACTTTGGCTTCTGCTCTGATGTCATCATTTATTGATCAGTCCCAAATTGTGCATCTTACCACCCATCTCAGGCACTTCATCTTCATCAAATCTAGCTTCTTTAAATGTTCTGCCTTCACTTCCCAGATTTCTGTGCCATACAGGTCATATCACTCTTTCATACACCTTAATTTTCAGCTTGTTTGGCATATTTCTGGCATATACTACCTTGCCACTCTGTTCCAGTTGGTTCCAACCCCTCTAATTCTTGCCTTGATTTCCTCATTCAGACTTTACTTCTCTTTAACCAACTCTCCTAATCACATGAAACTATTCACCTGTTCCACTGCCGTCTCTTCTATCTCAGTTTTCAACATCTGATTTCCCCTATTTACTGCCATCACAACTGTCGTATCTCTACCCAGTTGCATACCATGTACTCTCAGTTTTTCTCTCCAATCCACAATCATTTACTGAAGTTCCCATTCAGTGTCTGCTTGTAATGTCAGATTGTTTGCATACCACAGTTTTTTTTTTTTCAGAGTCAGCTTGTTTTCTAATGTAGTCCATTACCAGTAGTGGGTTCAGAGCTGAACCCTGCTGCACAACCAGGTATATCGGAAACCCATCTATGAGTCTGAACACTGTTTACACTTTGTGTCATTGAATCTTTGTACATAGTCTGAACTAATTCTATCAATATTTCAGGGACTTTGAACCATTGCAAGACTGCCCAAATCGTCTTTCTCGGCATCTTGCCACATGATTTCTCCAAGATTAGGAATGTGCAGTTGGACTCTTTCCTTATTTCCAGTTTCTTTTTCACTATCTCTGCCTCATGCTAAGCAATGGGTTGGATGTGTTAAATCTTGATCTGAATCTGACTTTCTGCTACTCTGTAAATTCTTTAACAGTCACTGTCTCCTGCACTTTTGTGCAATGTGACAGGAGTTTGATTCCTTTGTACTGGCCACAGTTATGAATACCCCTTTTGTTCTTGCACAGTGGCACTAGAATATTTATTTGCCAGTCATCTCAGATAGGCCTTTTTCTTCATACCACTATGAATGGCATCAGAAGCCTTTTTGCCCTTAATTTACCCTACATCTTGATTGTATATGCCGTGACCTCATCCGAGCTTGCTGCTTTCCCTGACTTCATTTTCCTTAGTGCTGTTTTACTTCTTTTAAGGTAGACTCTTCTTTCTCTATGATTGCAGGCTGTGTATGGGGTAGTACAGCTTCTGTGGTGTTTCTTCATTCAGAAGGTACTGTATGTATTCCTTCCATCTACCTTTGATGTCCGGTGAATTGGTGACCAGGTTGTTACTGACATCCCTTACAAATGTTGTCTGATGACTATTTTGTTTAGCTTTCTGTCTTTGCCGTGCAACCTGAATCACTTGCCAGAAGCTGATAGATTGCCTCCGATGCCTTGTTCTTTGCTATTGCAACTGATCTATTTAGCCTCCTATTAGCCAAACAGTATTCCTTCTTAGCCTGGTTCATCTTTTCTGTCTCCTACTTTTTCCTGCATTCCTTCTTTCTTTTGATAACTTCTCTGACTTCTGCATTCCACTACAAACTTTCATTATATACCTTATTTCCATACCTGGTTCAGATGCATATCTGTTCTATAGTCTTCATATATGTTGCTCTTAGGTGCATAGGTAAGTACTAGGCTAGCTACTCTTGTAGGCCATTTTAAGCCTATGCAATTTCCTGTCCAAAGATGAGAATCAAACCCTGTACCTTGTGTTTTGTCTGTGATGTAAACACAACCATTATGCAAGTTCTCACTAACATTCTTCTTTGACACCATGTATTTCTTTTTCTTCCTGAGGTGCTAGAGCCCTGACTATTTCCTTGAACTCTTATGCTTTCACTCCAGTCAACTTCCAGTCCTTCAGCCTACTTTCTGGTGACATTAGAGTCTTGACTACTTGTCGCTTGCAGGTGATTGTGACCACCATTGTTTTATGCTATGGGCTGACTGTTTCACAGATTTTACCCCAGTGCCCTGTCCTTATTAGGAGGAAGTCTACCTGAGTTGCATGTTGACCACTCTTGTACGTGATCATGTGACTGTCTCTCTTGCTGAACTGTGTTGCTTACCATTCGAGCCATTTGCCAGGCAAAAGTCTAGTATGGCCTTTCCTTATTTATTGCTGTTGCCATTCTCATGTGGACCCAGGTAATTCTCATAGCCTGTTTCTTTTTTTTCTGACCAAAATAGATGCATTTGGATCCTCCATTTTCAGCATTACTTCATGCTGTCCTGCTTTACCTAGCATGCCCTATAACTGCTGTCTGAATGCAGCCTTTGCCTTGCTATCACAGCCTTGATGTGGGGCATCATTTGATATTATGAATACACAGATCAACACTTTAACTGATATTATGAATACATAGCAAAAAACTTCAGCTGATATTATGAATACACAGCACAAAACATCAGCTGATATTTTGAATTCACAGCTCAACACTCCAGTTGATATTATGAATGCATAGCACAACACTTCGGCTAGTATTATGAATATACAGCACAAAACTTTAGCTGATATTATGAATAAACAGTACAAATCTTCAGCTTATATTAAGAATACACGGCACAAAATTGTCAGAAATTCCACCACAGACAGCAATATCTTGGACCTAGTTCTCACAAACTCAACCCTAGCATGTTTCCTGCTTGAGGCTGGCTCCTTATTAATTAAGTCAGACAATAAACTGTTTACTTTTTTAGCCTGACTGTCTGTAAAGCCATGGGATGCACAGAGGAAATGTTACACTGCAGCACACAGGACCGCATACACCCTATGAAACTGTGTGCCCCAGTCCCTGGAATAATAAAAAATGTAGAAAGTCTCTGTCTATTTCTTTTCCTAGAATGTGATCATTAACACTGATCCACTGCTTCTACTATTCATCTGCAGATCTCCACAAAGCCATCTCCTGACTTGAGACATTCAGAGTCATGAGAGGTCTCTCATATGTATCTCCTGAAGACAGTCCAAGAAAATATGGTATTTTCAGCAATCAAACAGCTGTGAATCAAGTAATTTACTTGCCTCTCAAGTAACATGTGTGTGTGTGTGTGTGTGTGTGTGTGTGTGTGTGTGTGTGTGTGTGTGTGTGTGTGTGTGTGTGTGTCTGGGTGTGTCTGTGTGAATGTGTGTTTCTGTGTGCCTGCATGTCTTTTAGTGTGTGTGTGTGTGTGTGTGTGTGTGTGTGTGTGTGTGTGTGTGTGTGTGTGTGTGTGTGTGTGTGTGTGTGTATGTGCCCGTGTGTGTGTGTGCATGTACATGTGCGTCTGCTTGTGTGCATGTGCTTGTGTGTGTGTGTGTGTGTGTGTGTGTGTGCGTGCGTGCGTGCGTGTGTGTGTGTGTGTGTGTGTGTGTGTGTGTGTGTGTGGGTGTGTGTGTGTGTGTGTGTGCGCATGTGTGTGTGTGTGTAAATGCTTAGTTCCTGCACCCCACAACAGTTATGGTGTAAAGGAAGGACTCAGCTGTAATGAACAGTAAATGTTTCATTGAATGCTGACAGTGTGTTTATTATTTAGCTATGATTAAATTGGACACATGAAATCTATAAGTTTAATGTTAATATTTTAATTATTAAAGCATTTTTAATTTAACTTGTTTTTTTGCTAGCACTCAGATGTGCAGTGCATTGTGTTTGGGCTTCAACAGTTTGTCTGACATTTAATGCGGATGGCTAAGGCTATAGGCTATTAATAAGCTTCATGTAGTGCAGGGTTTGATTCTCTCAGCCTTTATTTGTCTACTGTGTCACTCTGACCACATCACGTCACCAAGCAATCCTGCCAAAAAAGGACACTTTCATCTAGTGAGCTGCTCCAGGTTGTTAGCAAATGCATTACACATTTGTCTTTGGAATTCTTGACCCCTCCACATAGCTCCTAATTAGTGCTTCACTACATGCTATTTCATTATAAATCCCAGAAGGCCTTGTGTAGTTAAAGGGTTGCCAGATGCATTTTTCAATAAATAGGACTTTGGAAGAGAAGGATACTGTTACATGCTAAGTCTGTTTTCAGTATGAGAGTATTTTGCTTTGTTTAACAAATGGCTGTCAATGTTTTTGTTGTAAAATTTAAAATGCCTTTTAAATTAAATAAATTTAAATTAAATGTAATCAGAAAATCCTTCTATATCTCATGATTAATCATAAAGGGTATCTCATCTAAGAAAGAAGTTATTTTTACTTTGTATACCCTGGTTAGAGCCATTATTGAATCTAATGTACCTTTGGCATGTATCTCACTAGTCACATAAAAACATTCAAAATACTGCAGAGTTTCCTAACAGAAAGGATCTTGGGCCTCAAAAATCTTAGTTATCAGGAAAAACTATCCCTGTATACAGTGCTGTATGGGCTCCTGAGGGGGGACCTGCACCTTGCCTTCCATGCCTCAGGCACCCTGTTATCAATGATCTCTCCTCGATGTATCAGACAGCGTACCCAACACTAAAACAAGAGATCTCAATTTATGTCAGGTAATCAGCAAAACTAAATGGAGAGATATGGTCATCACCCAGAACCTCCGCTTGTTCAAGAATAGACTCCCATTGCATGTCAAACAATGTGACTCCATGTTAGTCTGTAAACATACTTAGGAAATTTCATGGGTGCCCTATACTCCAGGACTCTTAGGTTTTCCTTACCTTAAAAAGGTTGGCAGAGCTTAATGGTAGTTACTGGCAAGGAATACATGACATCTGTCAAATAGCTTTGCATGTCCTGACTCTTATACTGGCCTATCTTTATACAGGAGTTTCATTGCCCTAAGTCTATCACTAATTCTGATGACTTTTCTCACTGTCTTCTTTTACAATTCACTAAAATTATTTTCCTGCTTTTTATTTATTTATTTTATTTTACCTTTGTTGACCAGGATTGTCTGACTGAGCTGAAGAGCCCTTTTTCACCGGAGGCCAGGGGAGAAAAGCTCCAACATGTTAGAAAATTTTCATTATAAATTATCATTAAACAGCAATGTTACAGGATTATTACAAGGGATTAAGTAGCAATACACTGTTATACAGTGTCAATAATCAGGAGTATAGCATAACTATTTCATGATGAATAAAAAGAAAATATGTTATTAAGATGAATATAGTTTTTGGGTTAAGTGGTTACAAAAACCCAGTTTTATCATAATGCACTTGCATGAAGGCAAGACAATTACAATAGAATGTTTCTCTGAGGCAGTTTGCTTAATAGGTTTTAGAAGACAATAGAAAGAGCAGTCATGGAAGATTAGAGAGCTAGTGAGAAGAGTGAGTTAAGGGCAGAACGTAGATTAAGCTATGGGAAGTAAGTATATTGGCATAACTGTTAAACTTCAAAATACTTAGGATGCAAAACATGAATAAAATGTACTGCTTTGACAGGAGGCCATAGCCCTTTATCTGATGTTGTATGTTTAAGCTGTCAAAAAGCAAATATTATAAACTCCAGGCAACAGATAGCAGGAAAATAATGTCTGTTTTGTTTGCAAATTAATCGTTTTCCTGTGTCAGGAACAGGAGCAGTTTCAATTTATAAAACAATGTCATACAGTGTACTTTAAGAAATGTATATGACTTAACAATTAACCAGGAGTATAATGGCCTAAATAAACATCCTTGAATAGTTTAAGCTCTTGTTATGCTTTTAAAAAATCAATAAAACACAAAAAAATCTGCATTTGTTGATATTGCCAGAAAGAGATTACTTAAGGGAAATTTGCACTTCCTATTTTTAGACTAAGATCCTGCTACAAATGTTTACCTTAACTGAAAGCATGCCTAACTAAACATAAAGAAAATTAAGAAAGGATTATCTAAAATATGCAACAACACATGGAAAAATCAAGCCGTACTACTGAATGTCCAGTTTCTTCACAGAAAACCAGCTAGATTTGTAAGCATTGCATAGTGTAGACCGATGACCCAATGAGGCAAAAGCTGCATGCGTGACCAAGTGCAAATTCAAAGACAATGGTGTAGATAGAACAGCACACACCAAAGTAGTTATGAATCACACACATAAGACTGCCATTGTTCTGATCCTGTGTTCACATCACACAGCTGACTAGTGCAGAGCACCATGCACTGAAGTGTGTCTGCTGTGCACCGTTACACATAACAACACACAGAGAGCAATGATGGTAGCAGCACATTCTCCTGTACTATTAGGCAACTTAATCCTTGGGATCAAAGTGCATCCACACAGAGCATGCTACCATCAACCACAATAGAACATGCAGCTTGACACATGACATACAAATGGAACCCTTGTGTACATGGAAAGGCATGCCACCAAATCTAGGTGGATAACCTAGGTAACCCATACATAACCATGAGGGAGTGTAATATGCATGGCAGTCACTTACATCACAGTAGATGCAGGTTATTGTATACAGGATCTACTGTATGACTGAAAATATCAGTGAATGCATCTTCCAAGTTAACAGCAGACTGGAAGCCAGAGCAATGTAACATAGCAATTCAACATGACATAAAGCCACAAGATGGCTTATGGTCCCCTTAAAGAACCAAGTAATCAAAGTTGCTCAAAAACATAAATAAAATAAATTATGAAAGGATCAAAAGTGCTCAAAAAGATACACAAAATAAATTATTAAAAACAGTATATTCAAAAGCTCTGTTTAAATGGAAAATGTATAATCTCTGGGCACCTCCATCAGATTCATGAGTCTTATTGGTAATACAGTATTCAGACTCAACAGCTACTGTCCCCTTTAGTTCCATTTCCTGAAAGAATATAGTAGGATGCAACTGGAAAGACCATGATGGAGTTAAAGGTTCAGGATGCGGTAGCAGTAGAGACCAGACATCACTATCCCCCTCAATGTCAAATCCAAATGGCAGGTACTACGCAGGATCCTGCTGATGCCTGTGGGGAGGTATGGTCAAACTGGATACTATACATGTCACATCCTAGACAGGTCTCCAGAATCAACAGCAGAGAGGAATTTGGAACTGTTTGACTCAACCAAATACAGCACACAGATAATATAGGTTGTGCCCTAAACATTTGTAGCAGGATCTTAGTCTAAAAATAGGAAGTGCAAATTTCCCTTAAGTAATCTCTTTGCCATCAAGTCCAGAATCTTCAGACTAGTGATGCCCCCCTCCCCTTTATAGCAGCAGTATGCTTGATCTTCACCCATTGATGCTTCTCCATATTCCCAGTTAGAGCACAGACCCCCATGATCAATCCCTCCATGAATCATGAATTCACCCATGTCCTGTAGTCGTAAACAGAACTCTAGTGCAAGATCTTCCATCCCCTATACACATGATGTCAGAGTTAACCTGCCTCCTCATGAAGGCATCTGACTATAGAGACAGCATTTTACCTACGTCTCACACATGCCAAAGCCTCACCTTCTGCCTCCAGCTCCTTTTAGTGCTGTATGTCCTGCTGGTGATCTGAAAAGCACAAGCACATGCAGCTCACATTACTAGATAAAAGCACACATGAAAGGAGGCTCACATCAACATCTATACTTCATGCAACATATTTGCACCAGGCAAACCAGTGTATGGCAAGAGCAGCATGAAACTGCCATGTTGTAAACATGTCTGATCATGTATCCATTACAGGCAGTCAAACATAAGAACAAATATCATCATCCATTGTGTATATTTATTCATGGACATCACATGTGGGACCAGCAAATAGCACTATACAGAGCTGTGTATCAAAGTACAGACCATTCCAAATATAGCCATGTGCAGAAGCACTGCAAATGTCAACTACAAATCCCAGTAGAAACACCTGTAGAGTTCCTTGTTAACCATGTGATTTGTTGTCCTACACATAAAGGCATTGTCAAGTCATAACAGACGTTAAATAATAATCTGTCTGTGTGTGCATTTGTCAATAAGTAAGCTTGGTCTACCTAACATAGCTCTCAACCTCTTTGCTCAAGAATCCAAAAAAATGGGAGGACAAAAAACAAAATCAAGAACAGCAGGAGGCATCAAGTGCTGCTGTGTTACAACCTGGGGATAATTAGCATCCAGAACATCACTGCATGTGTTTTTAACATCTTAGCTTACCTCATGTGAGGGCCTGCTTAATGCAATATATTCTGCACTAGCTGGTCACATGCCTCCCTCAGGTGTTAACTAGCATGTGGGGCTGGTACTGTGGCCACATGGTTTTCATATATCCATTGCCTGACACTTTAGCAGTGCTTCTGCCAAGTTGTGGCCATTTTACGAAATGTTCAGTACTATAGGCTGCAACAAACAACACATGTGCAGTGTACCCTAGTACCAAATTTATATTGCATGCCTCACCAGAACTATTCAGCCACATCAATATAATTTTGATGTGCCCAAGTGCACATTCTATGATGCTGTGTGTTCTTTAGTATGCTGACATGCAGGTCTTCCCTACTAATGTGACTGGCCCTTTAACTGAAAGTATGCCTAACTAAGATGCCATGGTCCTAGTAGGTTGTGATTCTCATCTGCAAATGGATCTAGGGTGCTTAGCACTGATGTTTTTATGTGCCTTCTGTGGTTATACAGTAATGCATGTGATTTGTAGTGTAGCTGTTATTCCTGGCAATTCAATAAGGACATGAAAGTGGCATGACTAGTGCTCCCTCTGTGTCTGTAATGCACTTTCACAGTTTTCAGTAGTCTAAACCAGGCATTACCTGAACTGGCTGACTTTGAAGCTAGGTGACAGTTTTGAAGTTTCTGTGGTGTCTCCTGTGACACTGCCAGCCCAGCTATCTGGAATTTTGTAAGTAATCATATGTCATTTGTGAATATAAATATGATTCATGTGCTTGTCTTACAAATGTAAGAGAAATATATGTTATGTGTATATTAAACTACTGGTACAGAAATGTGGGCTGAACAGGGTTTGTACAGTACTGAGCTTCAAGGGTGTGTCCACAGTGAATCCTACAGGAAAAAAACAGAAATGTATTTAAGCTATACATGTGCAAAGGTATGTTTTAATAGTAGAAGCTGGAACATACAGAGTTAACTTGCAAAACTTCAAGAAAATAAGTTGACATTGTTTTGCAATTGTGTTATCTCTTAGTTTCAGTGAGGCAGATACAAGGTCTAGAGCTAGAGGTTTTTCTACTCTCTTGAAACAGAAATAATTACTAGATTTCAAATGTAAAAGCGTTTTATTGTTTTATGACTTCCAAGTTCTGCAAACTTCTGAGAAATATGCACTTCTCGCACAGAGATGATACAATTCTGTTAGTATCTGTTAGCCTGGGAACTGAAGGCAGGTGACAAAGAGTGATGTCATCCAGGCTAACCCAGCAGTAAAATGTGTGATGTTAATTTAAGAACTCACTCAGAGAGAGACTGGGTATTTTGTGTCTTGTCTTAGACTTAGACACATCCATTCAGCAAATCTGCAATTGCCTTTCTCTGTAAATAAATTATTTAGGGCATAGTATCTTTTAGATACAGATAGGAATATAGTAAAGATTTGTTTAGATGTTTTCTGTATTTATTTGAGACTGTCCTGCAATGTTGTTTTAAAATGTTTCCTCTGATTCTGAAATCTGTAGTTGCTGTGTTGCTGGAGTATTGTCTTCTTTTATTATTTATTATTAAATATATTTAAATCTATCTTTGTAGCTGATATTTATGAGCCATATTTAACTCTTTGAGTATTTGCATATGTATTTGGTGACACTGTACAGGCCACTCCTAAATAGCTTTGCATGTCTTGGTCAGACTACCATTTGGATAATTGTATCATTACACAGTAGGATTGGTCACCCTTTGCAAGGGCCTTACATAGCTGATAAAGAGGGCATGGTGGCAGTGATAACTACCTTATAGTCTGGACAGAAGTGGGCATAGCTAGTAGACCTTTGGCAGCCTTCCCCAGGAGTGTCTGGGTGTTTGTACATAAATCAAATCTCAAAGTCTGTGTGTGTGTCAGATACTTGGGCAGGGACATGAAGTACTGGTTGGACAGAGAGGGTGCTGGAGGTTTTGTCTTGCCCCCTCAGCTAAGATGTTAACCCTAGAGCTGTGCTAGTGAAGAGTCTTATTTGGGATCTGGAGAAAGAGGGAGAAACCATCCCCAGACTGATTATAATCTCTGTGTGCTCTTTAGGGAGATTGTACATTACTGTGTGTGTACTTGTAATCCTCCCATTGTGTACATCCCTCACTGTTGCCAGTGCTGAGGATTGAGGCTCCTTGATTACTGGGCCAGTGCAGGGGTGGCACAACTCCAGTATGCATTTGTAACATTTTTATTGTCAGAAAAGACATGGCATTGACAAGTGTAGTCTGTAGCAGGACTGGTTTCCCCTTTCTTGCCATCTTTGCATATTTCTGGATACTTGTCACTGGTGAGCATGGGCACCCATAGCTATTCTGAACCAGTGGTACCTTTTTTGCCTAGTGTGGGAGCTGAGCAGCATTCATACCCAGAAGTGTCTGTATATATACGTTGGGAGTAAAGTTTCAGATAGTACATGTACTGCCTAGAAAGTTAGTGTGATCTCACCAGAAATAGTATCTGTGGTCCAGTATATTGGTAGCCTTTGTATGCATCTCTTATAGCTTTAAATCTACATAACAGCCTTCTGTGATGTGCACTTTGTTTATATGAATCTCACCCAATATGTTTAGTTGTCATGCTGTCACCAAAGCCATCATGTAAAATTAGATGCAGTTGGTCTTACTTCTCATTTTAGTCTGTTTTTTTTATCTTTGAAGAGGTACATATACTGTATAATCAGTGTATCTTTGGCAGGAGTTCACCTCTTAAATGGTGTAATTGTTGAACAACACATCTGTGCTGTCAGTCAGGTAAGCCTCTCTTAATTACTACAAAGTCTTAAAAACAAAACAAAAAAAGTATTCAGAAGCAACTGCTCCAGCCAGCTAACTAGTATTGAAACATCAGCTGAGAAAGTGAGGAGTTTGCAGGTATAATCAACTGAGTTAATAAGAGAATGGGGACAAGAAGAATGCAGGAAGTCAGTCCAATGGCGCTGTAGAGGAACAGGGCTAAGATAAGGAAACAGGTGAAACTGAATGGGAGACGTGACACAGAACCTGAATTTCTTCAAGGTTAATCATGCTAATCAGTAATACAGGTTCTCAACAATTAGATAATGAGGAAGACTGAAAGGAGTTCCAAGAAGAATAATGGTAATTGTAATAAGCAAAAATATGACATGGGGCAAAATGATAGCAAAACTGTCATCAACAACATTTACCAAGCATGCATGTCAAATTCAAGTAACAGTATACATGAATTCTGTGCAAGTTAAACAGCCACTAACTAAGAAGAAGTATGGTGTATCACAAAAGCGGAGCAAACAAATCATTGCTTTTTATTTATACATGCACACAATGTTTAAACCTTGTTGGCATTATCTGGACACAAGTAAACAACAAAATTCAAAGTGTACATTCCAGTCTAAAGTTTAAAAATAAAGCAAAGCTGCAGAAAAAACCTGACTGACCAGGACTATAATGGAAATGTGAGAAATAGAACCAATATCCCTTTTAGAATGTCAGCTACATTTATTCATACCTACTGGCTTTATATAGTTCTTAGAAAACAGTTGATTTATTAGTAATGAAAACATGGTAATACTTTCCTAAAACCACACTCCTTAAATAAAATGCCCCTGCTGGAAAATACATGTATTTGTGGCAATGAGAGTTATCAGTTTTTAAAAGGGAAAATTTGTTAGTAAAATATTTTCCAATAAATCAGACAAGCACTTTTAAAAGTAACAAGAAAGCTCTGTTTAAAACACACAGCAGCAACAGTTTTCCAGAGATGAACATGGAACCAGAGAATTTGTAATAGACTTTTATTTAATGAAAAAAAAACAATACTTGCTTTTACACAGAGAATATACTGTCTGTGTGAAAGCACTCATTTATTGCCCATCTTTGGAAAAATGTTGCAACAACTCATCTAATGTTAAGAAAAGGGTACCTTATCTAGCTGGTACATATACCTTTATCAAGGATAATGCATTCCTTTGAAATTACAATGAAATTGCCATTAACTGGTATCTGATTTTTAAGAAACAACAGCTAGCTTAAGTTAATAAACATTGAAGAATGTTAGATCCTATAGCAAAGTGAATGATATTGATGACTCATTGTTGTTTAAGGTTATATACAATTACATTAGCAAACTAAAATATTGATCAATAGATGTTTGGACTGTGCACTGTTGAGGGAAAATGAGACATCCACCATTTGTTGAGCAGAGTGATTCATAAATGTTTCTGATAAAAATGGAAAAACATGCCTGCCATGGCATAATACTACTATTGTATCATATTTCAGATTTATTGTGTGTCTTTTTGATTGCTTCTTGTATATGTACACCCAATTTTATTTTATTTATTTATTTTATGTCTATAGTAACACCTAGAAACTTAGTAAATGTGACCTTTTATATCTGTGTATTGTTTGAGGAATTGATTTTGAAGTCTGTTTTGTCATCTGAGTGAGATTTAAGAGTTAAGAGAAGCATTTTTTTAGGATTTAGAAGATGTAGGCTGTTTAACCAGACATCTGTTACTTCATTCTTCAATTCTTTATAAAGTTTTTTTATCTATCTATTCAAATGCATTTAGGAACTTTATCCAAATTAATCATTCTGATGATTTGTTGACTTAATTTTACTATCTGCACCTTTCTCTGAAGGACACCCTTTTGATATAAATATCTCCTTGACTTCATCTCTCTTTAAAGTTTCATTTAACTCTGCTATTATTGCCTCATTTATATTAGTATCTGTTTCTATTTGCTCTGCATTTTCTCCACATAGTATTTCTCAAGTACTTCTAACAAAGTAGTCTTTCCTGTATTTTTGAGGCTCAGCAATATATTACTGCCACAGATATGTGATACTTAAGGGACCACCTCTCCCTTCTGCCAAAGAACAAAAATATTTACAGATCTTACTAGATGACTAACTTTCTTTTCATAATCATATCAACAACACAACCATCAAAGTATCACAACTAAAAGTGTCCTACAACTTATCCAATTTACTCACATATGAAGCACATCAAGGCATTACAATCAATGTCCTAATCCCTAGGTTAGAATACGTCTTATCCTAAACAACCACCTTCTCAGTGCATAATACATTACTTCAGATCAGTGAAAATAAGACTTTGGGTTTCATAAACCATTCTCATCATAGAGAGCACCACTCTACCTCTATCTAGAGAACAAATGTCTTCTTACTGCCGAATGATCCATTTACCTGCTTAGTACACTGACATTCACACTACCTGCTTCATGACAATTATTACTTTTAGTCCATGAATCATCTTACACTCTCTACAGCTCCAATAGCCTTAAACTAAATATATTCCACTTTTCTACTGCCTTATGTGAAACATCTTTCTTAACTCTAGTCCCTGCATCTTGAAATTATCTACCTAATGATGGTATAGGTTTGCAAAGCTGTATCTATATTTAAGAAAAAGTTCTCAAAAAATGTTTTTATTAATTATATGAATAGCAAGACAATTAAAAGATTAAACATAACAAGAAGGCATAAATGAACATATAACAATTCATCTAGTGATAACAACCTTCATGAGATTTTGATAAGTTATTTAGAAATAAAACATACACCATATGTACACTATATACAAGTTAGGCAACCTGAGAGAAAAAAAAAATATTTAACATTAACTATTTAATATGTTTAGAACCTTTTCTAACACAACCTTTCTAATAGCTTTTTTTTTTTGGACTTCCACCTAAGTATCTTTGAGCATCAATAAATTTAAAAGCCATTTTCTGGAAAGTAACCCATTTTAATTTAGAGCGATCAATCCAATTTTGTATTATATAAAGTTTTAGTAATGAGCAAATAAAAATGATAACATGAATATCAACTTTTGAAAGATGAATCAATGGAATATGTAGAATAGCAAATTCCACGTCAGCGTGGATTTTGATATCCCCTTTTCTGCAGTCTGACTTTCAAAGATGTCCACAATCTGTGAGAAAAATGACAATACCATAGAATATGAAGGAGGTCTGCTTGGGGATGAGAACAGCATGAACACGAAGGGGACTTATTTGGGTTAAATTTGTTTAATTTGATTGGGGTAAAGTAGGCATCATTATTAATCATTAATTGTGTGTATGCTAATTTTTTAAAAGGGATAAATTCCTTAGTGTGTCTAATAGCCAGGACTTTCTGAGATTCTGACAATTGGGAATTATAATTCAACCAAACATTAGCTAAAAGACAGTTGTGGTCCATCATTAAAGAATTAATTAATTTATATGAGTTTGAGAGCATTTTATCAGATGATGAAAGCATTTTGATAATCGTGTTAAGGTTTTTCAATTGTGAGTCTATGGGGACCAGAGATACAAATTTGTTTTTAATTATTGCTCTTAGTTGTGTAAGAATTGATGAGTAATTCCAGTTTACTTTCAATAACTTACGCCAGTCAGATAAAGGCAAGTCAAGATATTTCAAAACATCTCCTACTTTTAGATTTTTAATTAAAGGATAGTTTGTTAAGTTCAAAAGTTTATTGTCCAATAATATATTTGGGTTTAGATGAATTGGCTGAACATGGTGCGAGATCTTTTCTAGTTTACACATTTTGAGTAAGGTTTGGAAATCTCTAATCTTTTGTTTAAATACTGTAGATATATTTTTAATAAATAAACTATCCAGAGAGATAAAGGGAATAGCTTCAGGATTTAAATTATTAGAAATGACATAATTATACCATAATTTTATCCATAAAGAGTGATTTGGATAAGTAGTGTTATTGAATTTAGAGATAGTAAGAAGTTTATTGGATGAGACAATCAAATAATAGAGATAAAGATTAGGTAAACCCAAACCTCCCTTGTCCTTCGAAAATGCCAATCTAGAATAGGAAGTTCTAACAGATTTAGGGAACCATATGAATTTTGCCAAAGCTTTATTTACAGACTCAAAAAAATTTTTTGAAATTATCTGATCAGATGATGAGAATTGGTAAATAAATTTAGGCAGAATATTCATTTTAATAATGGCCACCCTTGAAAGAAATTAAAGGTTTAGATGCTTCCATCTGTCCATATCAGACAATATAGAGTTCCATAATTTATTAATATTATTTTGAAAGGAAGATTTATTATTGTGTTCTAAATTGATTCCTAAATATTTTATATTATAAGTAAACTGAAAATGATCGTCTGGAAACAAAAAAGATTTGTGTGCTAAATGATTTAAGGGAAAAATATGAGTTTTTGTAGAATTTAAAAGATAGTTGGAAACCAAAGAAAAATAATCAATAGAATTCATTATTTTTCTGTAATCAGATAATGGAGTTTGAAAGTAGATTACTAAATCATCCATAAAAGCAGAGAAATGAATATTAGTATTAAGAATTCTAGGGATGTTATGAAAAGTATTTTGAGTAATAAACAATAGCAAAGGTTCTAAGTAAATGTTGAAAAGAAAAGGGGACAATGGACAACCCTGTCTTGTTCCTTTAGTGATCTTTATCGTAGCAGAAAATTGACCATTAATGTATAGTCTAGTAAACATATTCGTGTATAAAACTTTAAAAAAGTTTATAAAGAATAAGGGAATATTAAAACATAACATAGTTTGAAATAGAAAGTTCCAACATACTCTGTCAAAGGCATTTGATGCATCTATAATCAAAGCATATATAGGGTTTGGATTTTTCTTAATGAGATGAAGTATAGTCTCTAAAGATAGAGTATTATCCCAAGCATGTCCCTGAGACATAAAACCTGATTGATCTGACGAGATAATTGAGGGTAAAATCCGTTTCAATCTGTTAGCCAGAATAGATGACAGAATCTTAATATCCACGTTAATTAAAGAAATGGGTCTATAATTTACTGGGTCAGATTTATCTTTATTAGTTTTTAGAATTAGAATGGTTTTGGATGTGTTCCAATGAATATCTGAGATATCATTAACTCTTATATGATTGTAAACTTTAAATAGAAATGGAAGAACTACCAATTTGAAAGTTTTGAAAAATTCTGGAGTAAAACCATCAGGTCCCGGAGATTTACCCAATTTAAGATTATCTATTGAATCCGAGATTTCTTGTACCGATATAGGGGTAGAAAGTAGTTTTTGCTGATTATCATTAAGTTTAGGGAACTGCAAAGAGTCTAAAAAGAGTTTTGAGTGATTATCTTTAACAGAATTAGAAGAACCTGAATATAACTCAGTGTAAAGAGAGGTGAAAAGTTGAATAATCTCTTCATCAGTATTATATAATCTGTTATTATAAGATAAAGATGTAATATTTGGATTTCTGAAGTTAACTTTAATAATTCTCGCTAACAATTTAGATGGAACCTGGGCCCACTCTGAATATGAAGCAAGTAGCTTTTGTTCAGCTAAGGAGAGGTTATTTTGGTGAAGCAGAATTAAATCTTTCTGACAATCAAAAATTTGTTTTTCTAAAGTAGCATCATAGTTCAGACTAAGATGATTTTCCAACGAAGAAATTCTTGATTTTAAGAATTCCTCTTTCTTAAAGTATTGTTTTTGAAAAAGCAGCTTTCCTAATAAATAAACCTCTTAATCTTGCTTTACATGCAGCCCATTGTATGTCATAAGGAATGTCTGATGATTCAAGACTATTCACCATTTCATTTAGGATTTCTGAAGCTTGTTTGCAAATATCTTCATTTGACAATAAGTTATTATTTAAGGTCCACTTATTAAACATAGTTTTATTTTTGATATTGGGTTTTATGTTCAATTTTAGTGAAATTCTTGAGTGATCCGAAAAGAATCTGGGTTCTGTAGTAAAGTCCACAATATATTTTGAAATATAATCTGAAATTAGAAAGAAGTCTAATCTGGACCACGAACGATAGCACTTAGAATAATAAGTATATATATCATTCTTGTTTATATTTTTAACAGTGCGGAGGGATCTATTAAATTATATTCTGTCATCAAATCATTTATAGCCAGAGTAGATTGAAGATTATAGGTGACAGTGGGCGGGAATGATCAATTACAGGGTTTATAACTGCATTCCAGTCACCACCCACTATAATATGATGATCCTTATAGGCTGCAAGAATATTGTAAATTTTAAAATGAACAAATGTTGTGAATTACATGGGCCATATAGATTTAAAATTAATAAGGGTTTGTCCAAACCAGCAATAGAAGCGGTAAATAAGCACCACCTCCCTCATCATCAAATTTCTCATCAATAATATTCCCAATTAATTTTTGTTTAATGATTATAGCTACACCTCTGGAGTTAGATGAGTCACCTGAAGCTATAATCTTTTTGATCCATTTTTAACTCTTTATTCCAATCAATACGTGAAATATGGGTCTCTTGAATAAAACAAATGTTAGCCTGTGATTTAAAGATCATATGAAATAATAGTGACTTTTTCGCTTTATCTTGAATGCCTCTAACATTCCAAGAATCTAAAATTATGTCAACAGGCATATTCTACAAGTATAATCATTATTGATGCTATAAAAGTGAACTCAAGGTGCAAATCCAACACAACATTAAAAAGAAGAAGAAAAAAATAAAAGAAAAACAGTCTTTAAGTATTCAAGCAAGTCATCAAATAACATTTGTTGAAAAAAAAAAGAAAAAAGGTTTTTAAGAACCATGAAATGTATAATAATAACCTTTATCCTAACCCTAGTGCCTACCCACCAATCCCCCTGTGATAAAGGAAGAGCAGAAGAACATGAAAAACATTGTAATTATAGATAATAATAACCTCAAGTTAGAATACAAATTACTCAAAGGAAGCCTAACATAACATAAAGTCCGAGTAATACTACTAAAAATATATACAAAATTAACTAATTTCAAGATGTCCAACATGCTTAATCCCTACTTCTAATACTAATCTAAAGCTCCTATTCTTAAATTGAAATTTATAGTGATTAAATGTATTTCCTCAAGTATTTCAAGAGAAAGAGAAACAAGTAAATAATAAATAAATCACACTCTGCTTAACTAGAACACTCTATCATAAGAAGTAATGCAATTAAAACTAAAAGATATGTAAGATAACATATATAAGTATAACAAAACCAACTGGTAACATTATAATATAAGTAAATAAGCATAGCATTACTGAACTAAAGATAATAGTCATGCACTATCTACTGAACCTTCTTTAGTACTTTAGTGATAATTTCATTAATCAACATGACCATTAGTATGATAAAAGCACTAATACCTGTAAAATGAGTATTTAGTTATAGTTCAAATAAAGCAAAAAACAACTACCAAGCAACCATATCTCAAAATGAAAAACAATTCAGCCTGGAGATGCATCTATTAACTAGATAATAATAGTACAGGAACTATTCAAAATGAAATATTATAAGCTGTAAGGTTTTAACACTAGTTAATATACATGAATAAAGTATAATTATATTATTAAATAGTAACTTAAACAGCATCATATATATTGGACTGAATGTACAACAATGTGCATACATATAATTTTAAATCTACTTTTTGAATATTTTACTAATGACTCTGTTAGGTTATGTAGCCATACTATTCTTCTAAGCTATATATGTAACATAGCAAAACAGCATGAAAAGACAAGGCTTTTAAAGTAAACATTTTGAACATCTAATTAAAACAGAAACAAGCAAGCTAAATGCAGTAAATCTAAGGGCTTAAATATATACCGGTAGATTCAGCTAATCATATTAAAGATAGTTATTTCAAACCTTTCAAATAAGTAAAGGCTTTCTTAAACATAAACTACTAATCATAAATATCACATCCAGCCTCTGAGAAGAGAGAGAGCAGAGAATAGAAAGAACATGAAACTTTCATATGAACAGGTATACTTTGTAACATTTGTCAAATTAAACACTTCAGTATAATATAAAATATTCTATGAAAAAATATTCTGAGTAGGAAAATATGTTCATTTCTTTACACATCCTTTAGAATTTTAATATATAAAACTAACCTGTTCATTTGTTTCCAGAAACATTTTCACTCTGCTTTATGAAAGTAGCAGCTTGCTTTGAAGTCATGCAGACACACTAAAAGTCACTGAATATATTATGTGACATGAATCTGTTTAAATTTAAAAAGCAACCTTCACTTATGAAGAGAAAACACTTTAAATAATAGCCAGATCTATTAAAAAGTTAGTGCTATTGAATACTTGTTGAAAACAAGCAGACTTGTGTATTTGAAACTGTCCTTCTTTCCTCACAAATGATGACATCACCATCCATCTCAGAGAGACTGTAGTGTGCATGTTCATGCAGAGCATCAGCTGGAACTCTGAGGGAAGATTTTCTTGCTAGAATGTTGAGATGGAATGTTTTTCCCACCAAAAATCATTTAGCTTACACAGAAGAGGCTGTAACTCCAAAGCTTGTAGTAAAATTAACATATTATCTATTTACACAGCAAGCATATGTGAGAGAAAGAAAAAAGTAAATACAGGAATTTAAATGCTTCTATTAATCCACACAAATCTAACAAGCATATATCCTGTCACTGCACACTGTCACACCAAATCCATCATGTGTAAATTACATGACAAGTACTTAAGGTAATATAATTATGTCACACCAGAATTACAAATCATGTAACACAAATACTGTCAGATTAAAGAAAAGAAAAGATCAAACCTTATTGTAGTTCTTTAACAGTAGAATATTAAGATACAGTGTCAGGAAGCTTTTTAAATGTTTTAAGAAAAATGTCTTTTGCATCTTTAGGATCTGAACATACAAATCTTTTGTCGTTAGCTGTGAAAGACAAGGTATTAGGATATGCCATTCGAAATCTAATCCCTCTTTTTATCAAGTCAGCACAATAGGGGGCTAGTTTTGTCTATTTAATTTGATCTGTGCAGGGAGATCTTGGGAAAATGATAGTTTGTGAGACTTCCATATGAATTGTTTCTTTGTTTTAGCAGTTTCTAGGATCTGGAAAGTGTCTTGAAAGTTTAGTAACTTAGTATAAATTAACCTTGGTGTGGAAGAATCTTGCTTTGTATGCAGTGCTCTGTGTGCTCTCTCTACAATTATAGATTTTGAAGAAGCTTCACAATTTAACAGTGTTTCAAAGATATTTTTAGTCACAGATAACAAGTTTTTATTGTCATAAGATTCAGGTAAACCACGAATAATGATGTTATTTCTTGACTCCTGGCTTCCAGATCCAATATTTTAGCTTGTAAATCTGAAACAGTTTTATCTCTAGATTTAAAGTCACTTTCCAATAAGTCTGTTTTAACCTCCAAAGCTAAGATTTTATTTTCAATAGTAACAATACTATCGTTTATTTGCTTTAAAGATTTACTAAAGTCTGCAAACTGTTCTGAAAAGTTTTGTATAGCACTTTGGATTGGTTTTAATGCTATTTTTAGTTCTTCTAAAAGGAAATTTGAGCCATTTAAATCTTTATTACTTACATTAAAAGTTTCTGTAGGTTGTCTAGATGATTTCAGTCTTTTGAACCTGAATCTTTTTCAGGAGAGAGCATTGAAGTATATTTGGCCTTTGTAGGCTGAGTCTCCATGGAGTCAGATTTTGTAGCCATGCCCAGAAATGGAATGCAGTTAACAGGATACCAGGAACCAGGAACAGACTGGAGCAGTAGGAGTCCCAGCAGCAGAGAGACCAAGAATGTTCTGAGGTAAAATAAATCCCAGGATAATAATTCCAGAAGAAAAAATAATCCAAATGCGTAGAAAAAGATTTATAAAATCTTTTAGTATAAAAATTTGAGGAAAAAGGTTGATGTAAAGTTGTAAAAAAAAACAAAAGTTAAATAGCTGTGAGGAGCTCAGAGAGTAAGGACTAGACTAGTCGGCGGCCATCTTGGAATGTGCATATATTTAAGAAAAAGTTAAAAAGAGTACCTAACTAAGGGATACAAATGTACATGCCTTAAAAATGATAGTTAACTTACTGCTTCAGTTACTGTAATCCTGACAGATTTAGGCTGTGTTACATCTACTGCTGGACATTTAAAGTTTACTGCTCATTTAAAATGCACACCTTGTACTCTGAAGTTATATATTGTATCAACTGCATAATCAATGACTAATTGTATTGTGATCTTGTTTTCTCTATCACACTTGTATTGCTACGACTATGAATTACCATTTGCTCTGTCTCTAAGCTTATGTGTCCCTGTACATATTTTGTGTATGTCTTTATTCCCTTAGATATGTACATTTGTCAATTACTCAGTCCAAAAGACCAAACAAACTACGCAAAAGCAAAGAGACATGGCCCAGCAAGCTGTAATCAAGTCGAACAAACTTTAATTGTAAGCGCTTTCGTCAGAGCTAATGCTCTGACTTCTTCAGACAATCAAAATCAAGCCTAAAAACCTTTAAATACAAATCAAGTATCAATTAGTCAATTAGATTTGCTCTTGTTAAAAATAAATTATAGTTGATTAACTAATCATTAAAATACAACGTGAAATACATCATTAAAGATATTACAAATATATTAAAAATATATGTATAAATATTTAAACATGTTGTAGAATGTTAAAACATGTTAAAAATTAGAAGTATGGATACCTAAAATATATGATATACAGTTCTTACTTGTTTCATTATTTTAAATGTATACCCGTATTTTAGAAATTATAGCCAAAGGAACGACCAACCCTAGTTAGAAACCATTCTTCCATATACATTTAAACAAACAATCGATTTGATATTTATAGTTATGTTAAAGTGCATATTGAACTAAAAATATATATTTAATTTTAATAAATACATAAGCAAATTAACAATACTTTATAACCCTCAAAAGTAAAAACTGATATACATAAATAGATAAATAAATTAATTAATGACTCAGATATATATGGGCTTTAGTGCATAACTGTACTCGATTTTAATACGTATAATCATAATAATGACCTAAAAGTATCTATTAAGTGCTTTAAGCTTAAGGATACATTTAATAGATACATATTCATTTAAACCTGGTGGAATACATGCAGAAGTACGAATTTGCCACATTAACTCTTCTAATTTTTAACATGTTTTAACATTCTACAACATGTTTAAATATTTATACATATTTTTTAATATATTTTAATATCTTTAATGATGTATTTCACGTTGTATTTTAATGATTAGTTAATCAACTATAATTTATTTTATCAAGAGCAAATCTAATTGATTAATTGATACTTGATTTGTATTTAAAGGTTTTTAGGCTTGGTTTTGATTGTCTGAAGAAATCAGAGCATTAGCTCTGATGAAAGCGCTTACAATTAAAGTTTATTTGATTTGATTACAGCTTGCTGGGCCATATCTATTTGTCAATTACTGTCATAACTGTTATACGTTCTATGAATAACTGTTGTATGAAAACTTTTGACCCAGGAAATGTCAGAAAAAAGTCTTGTACCAATCCATCAGTCTAGTTAATAAACAAATAAAGAAATCATTCTTGTACATATCATCATCTTGGCTTACGGAAGATCTTTTCTTAATTAAATGGATGAGAAAGGGAAAAAAATAAGTTAGTAAGTAATTAATCAGGACAAAATAATATGTAAATTACAGTATTAAAATATCTGCCCCACTTACGTGTCCTAGTATAATTTTTTTTCCTTAAACAGAAGTATCAACTATTAAATAAAACATTTACATTTTTACCCTAAATAGCACATTTCTCATAGACAAGTAATTGTTTTAATCAAAGCTATTTAGGCATATAGGCCTAAATTCAATTGTTTGGTTGTTTGTTAATTGCATAAAAGTCAAAGGCCATTTGGAATGCGGACTCCTCAATGAATGTGTATACCCTGGGACCTAACCAAGTATCTAGCTGTTTTTTTGAATATCAGCAAAGAAGAAGACCGTTGAATCCAACCCTGTTCCTGAAGTCGAACCAATGTCTGCATTAAATAGTTTGTTATTAAGACTATCACTGATTCCTCAATTCTGCTAGTAAAATATGCATCTCTGGTTAATATGTATGTGTTCAACAATTCAATATTTAGTGCAGATTGGTATTCTTCACTCCAGAGCTCTCTGCAGGCTAAACAAAGTTTACCCCTCAGATATCTGTAACTGATTGAAATAGGCCTAGACTTTCCACTCTAGGTGAATATGATTTATCTCAACAAGTAATGATATGCCTTGTAAATTATCTTTGAATACCTTCTAAAACTAGAAGATCACCTTTCTTGTAGGAGCAAAACAGTATATTGTACTCAAAGATGTGTTGAACATATGTTATGAGGAACCACAAAAGACAGTCATTATTTCTTGTTGTAAAGATCTTAAAACTTAAGCCAATAACGTTTAATGCCTTAGCTTTAACTTTTATGGTATTATGCCTATACTTAAAATTACTAAATGTAATAATACCTAAATCCTTACATTATGTCAACTTCTGTATCTTGCGGGGATCTAAGTTTATTTGACATTCAACCATTGCAAAGTAGTACACTTGTCCTTATCAGGTTTTAGTCCTGTTAAGTCTAACCATTCAATCAGCAAACATATGTAAGTGTTGAAGTGGTCAATATCCTCTGTTAATGCAATAACACAAGCTAGTTTTATATCATCCACATATTTGGCCATCCAAACATTAGACATCTTAGGAATAACTGAAAACACCAGGTTGAACAATACCAGACCTACAAATGATCCCCAGGAAACCCCTTTGTTCACTTCAAGGCAGCTAGATGTAAAGTTTCCTATCTTTATTCTCTGCAATCTACCCTGAAGCCAGTTAGCCACCCGGTGAACAATGTGTGGATTATCTTTATGTTTGAGTATGGCATCAATGACAGCAGAATGAGGGACACTGTCAAAACAACAAATCCAAGTAAACCGCCACTACAGACATGCCCATATCTAAGACAATTGTCACTAGGCCATAAAATTCAGTTATATTTGTAAAAATATAACATTTTTTCTGAAGCCACGCTGACAGGTCCATTACACATCCCTGACATTCTTAATTAAGAAAGGAAAATAGACACCTCTCAAAATTCTTTTCCACCAGTGAATTAAGGCTGATAGGTCAATAATTGCTTATATTGTCCATTGGGCACCCCTTATGAATTAGAATTAGATCTGCAAGTTTCCAGCTAGCAGGAACAGTGCCAGAATACAACAGTTTATTAAAAAAATCAAGTGATAGTAGCCAAAATTAGGAGATAACTCCCCTACTCTCCATTAACAAAAGCCCGCTTCACACCTTAATTATGGTCTACATATGACTAGAAGAAATAAAATACATTTGACTATCATGATGCCTTGAAACTAGTCTAACTCTCAAACTAAGCACTCAAAAAGCATCCTACAGTCTAGCACTTGCTCAGACCTAATAGCAAGCACTGATACACCCTGCCACTTGATTGCCCATCAGGGCAAGGTCCTTTATCCACCCCTCACCAACCAAGCGACTAAGCAGCTCACCCTACTATTCAGGCATGACCAAAGGGCAATTTCAGTTGTACTCTCCAGTCCAGCTGGTGAATCTGGGTATCCTGAGGCAATGTTACAACTGCCTCATGTACACAGACAACCCTATCCTCCTACCACAAAACACTAACATATGCAATAGATACAATTATACAGCCAAACTGGAGGCTAAGGTCTCTCCACCCAAGACTGGAACAGACAGTCAAGAGTAGAAGGTTAACACTTGCACCACACCTCAAGCCACACATAGACCTACTAAATCAGCACTGGCAAAAAATACACATAAATACACAAAATCATACTCGGAGGCTCTAAATAAAAACCTGCAAAAGCATCAGAGACCTCCAAAGCAGACACCCAAATAATCTACACCTCCCATCACAAACCAGACAACACAATAAACAAAAAGTCAGTGTGCCGCACGATCGCAGTCCTTAAGGCGAAATATCATACCTAACACACTAGTAATAGGTGACTCTATAGTCAGGCACACTGACATCCCACTCACTAGGCTGGACAAAGAGAAGGTTACTGTTAGCTTCCTGTCGGCATCCAGAATCTGCCACATAGCACAAGCACTCAGGTCACTCCAGAACAAGTACAAATATGACTCTGTCATTGTTCATGTTGGTGTGAATGACCTGAGACGTACCTCCCTGGACTACATGAAAAGAGACATGTAAGAGCTCTCTGATCATGGAGCCCAGGTGGGTATGACCCTGATCTTGAGTAGCATCCTGCCCTCACCAAGAATGATACCTCAGTATAAAGAAATAATTATCAATTTCAACAATTGGCTAAGCTTCTGGTGTCATTCAAAGGGTTTCCAGTGTCTGTCAGCCTGGGCCGACATGCTCGACAAGCCGCGTTGCTTCGCAAGATATGGCTTGCACCTGTCACCTCTAGGCTTTCGAATCCTGGCCAAGTCTTTTGTTGTCCCCATAGTGCCTTTCTTAGGCAAGGGTCAAAAGTCAAACCCACCTCCGTAAGCAGCACAATTAACAAAAAACTGAGGGTTATGCTACTCAACGCCAGGAGTTTAAATCTCAAAATGCACGCGCTCAAAGCACTCCTCAGTATGGAGATCGTCGACATCTGTGCAGTAACTGAAACCTGGTTCAAGGCTCCAGAGAGTACCCTAGCACTACCGGGCTACAACTCATACCACACGTTTTGGCCACAGAACATGGACCAAAACACAAAAGGAGGGGGTGTATCCATATTCATCAAGGATACCTATACCTCCAGGTTAGTGGCACAGCATGATACCTCTGAGATTATCCCCAGCTAACATCGGGCAAATCTGCAATACAAATTGTGTCCTGCTACAGCTCACCCTCCATGACCTAGGACCACCACTCCACCTTTCTGGAGACACTGGAAAACATGAAGGTCCTACTGAACACCCTGATATTGGGTGATTTCAATTACCCTACCATTAACTAGGTAAACTACTCAAGGGCAAACTCCCAGGCCCAGAGCTTCCTGGACTTCATCAACTGAAATGCCCTGGGTCAGCTGGTAAACTTCCCTACCAGAGGTGAAAACATATTGGACCTGATCATCACCAACATGGGCGACAGGTGTTCCACACCGGAGGTCAACCTGTCACTGGTTAGATCAGACCATAAGCCAATCACTCTGGATGTCCACACCCCACCATGACCCCAAACTAAGGAAACCACAGTAAAAAACTTTTCTAAAGCAAACTTCACCTTACTTAAGACAGAGGCGGTGAGTTTCACAGCCCCCACACTAAAGGATAATGCTGCCTAAGATGCAGGAACCTTTACAAAGCACTCTATGAGCACCTACAAGGATGCTTGGATCATGCCATCCCTAGCAAAACCAAGACTCACTCCTCTAAGAGAAGGAAACCAGTCTGGTGGACCCCTGCCATAAACAGGATATACAATAAAAGGAGGAAACTAGTTCAGAAAAAAATCAAATCCTAAGAAGGAAAGACATCAGTGATCAGTATCAGTAAGAAACTAAGGTCCCTCATAAAATCATCCAAGGCTAACTTCGAAAGAAAAATAATCAAGGATTCAAAAGATAACCACAAAGCCTTCTTTAGCTATGTTAAGAATCTAAGTGGCAACTCGCAGATATGCACTGAGCTAGTACAAAATAGCAAAAAATATACTGAACCTACTGATTTTGCCAACATCCTGGCAGATAGATTCAGTGCAAACTTCACCCCCCTCTCACCCCCAAAAGGGCCCACAACAATACTGGAAAAGTGTAGTGTCCTGGAAATCACAGACGCACAAGTGAAAACAGCCCTTTCAAAAGACAAAAACACAGTGTCAATGGGGCCAGATGGTGTCCCAGGCTGTGTTTTGCATGAACTACAGAATGAACTAACCCCCCCCCCCCACCTAAACACGTTGTTCAAACTCAGCTTCACCACAGGCTACGTGACCACAGAATGGTGCACAGCAATGGTTATTCCACTCCACTCCACTCACAACTGACCCTGGTAACTATCGCCCCATAAGCCTGACTAGCCTGGTCTGCAAGGCTATGGAGCGCATCATCATGGAACTCATTAACAAAGACATTGGAAACCTCCAAACACTTGACCTGACCCAGTTCGACTTTGTTAAGGGCAGATCATGCCTACTAAACTTGGATGAATTCTTCGAGACAGTCACCAAGGCCATAGATGAGGGAAAGGTGGTTCACACAGCCTACCTTGACCTTGCCAAGGCTTTCAACACCATTCCCCACTCTGGTATTACAGAAAAACTCACCAGCCTGAACATAAACCCCTACATCACGAGATGGGTTGCCAACTGGCTTACAGACAGAACTCACACAGTAAGAATAGCGGGCTCCAGGTTCGACTCTAAACCAGCCACAAGTGGTGTCCCACAAGACTCGGTCCTGGGACCCCTACTGTTTGGCATATACTTCTCAGAAATACAGGCAAACACAGGAGGACTATGGCTAACCAAGTTCACCGATGACTGCAAACTGGTAGCCATAACTGACTCTCTGGCTCACACAGACATTCTCCAAAAGAGCCTTACTGAGATGGACACCTGGTGTCAAAGTCATGGCCTCAAGCTAAATGACAAAAAATGCATAGTCATCCCATTTGGGAAAAACAAAACACCCACGAATTACCACATAGGTGCCATCCCCCTTAATACAGAAGAGGTAATAAGAGATCTGGGGACCCAGGTAGATAGTAATCTCTCCTTTGACAATCATATTGCCAAAGTAGTTAGGAAATCCTTCTATGTGGCCCATATAATTACTAAAGGGTTTACATCTAGAAATAAAGAGGTTATAGTGCCCTTCTACTCGTCACTCATCAGACCCATCATAGAGTACAATGCCCCATTTGTGATGTACCTCACAAGACACTTCCAACAGCTGGAAAGATCACAAATGTACCTCACCAAGAGGATTACTGGCCTCAAACATATGTTCTAAGCAGCCCGACTGAAAAAACTCTGGCTGTACTCAGTGGCATATCGCATACTCAGAGGTGATCTCTGCCTGACTTACAAAGCCATGTCCAGCTCAGAATTGATAGACATGCTCCACCTAAAGAAATCCAAGTCACTGCGAGCCACGCGCTCTAGTGAGCTAAACCTTGCCACAACAATAAATAGAACATGCTGGAGAGATAGATTCCTGTCACAGAGACCCCCCCATGCTTTGAAACAAAATTCCTAACTACATTAGGCAGAGCCCCTCACTAACACTCTTCAAGAGAAACCTTGATGAGTGGATGGGTAACAAAAAATACACCCCTGGGATCACTTCATTGGCTCTGCTTGACAGAGGATCAGATAATTAATCAATGGGGCGGTGAAAGCCAACACACTCTGGCTAGGCTTATAAATGCCCTCGGGCAGATAGCCCAGTACCTACCTATGAACCTATGATAAGCAAGCATTACCAACTACTTTATCTACTACTCCACTATCTACTAATTTAATTCTATGGATAATTTGTCATATTCTAAATGTACTATGTAATGTCATCCCGTAAACTACTCACAGTTACTTTCTGTAATAATTGAGAAATTAAACACATTGGACTGTCAGGATATGACAGTACTACCAACTAGTTTATCTTCCAACTGTTGAATGGATTCTATATATAATATGTCATGTTCTGAAGGTATCATATAATGTCTTCCATAAGTTGTTCTTCGTTACCTGTAAATTATGTAATATGCTGTCAATGTTAAAACGTTAACTCCCTGAATGTAAATATCTATCTTTATGAACTTGTCATTTATGTAATTGGAGCTTTTCTCCCCGGGCCTCCGCTGAAAATGGACCTGTGTCCAGTCAGACTTCCCCGGTTGACAAATACAAAATAAAAAATAAAATAAATAAAATAAAATATATTTACTACAATATGCCCAGAAAATGCCTGAAATATTATCAGGTCCCATACCACTACACTGTTTAATAAGGCTCAAAGATACTTGCACAAGAGTCATATTGAAAACTGGGCACATACAATTACCTTCTATTTAAATTATAACGGGTCTATATTATAAGCTCAACGGTTGAAAACACCGAACACCATATGTCGACACCATATGGTCGATGTCTTCAAACATCGAACTTATAAAAACAACAAAAAGAAAAAAGTACCCTAACTGAGATTTCCCTTTACACGTTCGATGTTGTGCGCTTTCGCTATTCTCATGTCAACAATATCAGCTTTGATATTGTACGCTTTCGAGAATATAATATAGACACAATTCTAACATCTATAATATCATCAAACAGTGTAGCATCTTCAGCCAAGAAGTACTCATAGAGCAAATTGCCAGCAATTCTCCAGCATTCAGCAATTCACCTTGAACAGAAATTGGTCCAAAAAATTTAACCTTGTTATCGATGTATCTGACATAAGAATAACACTTCTTAGAACAAGGACTACTAACTAAATTATCTTCAAGTTTATCTTTTGCTAATCTCAAAGAGGTATTTAACTTTCTGGATACTAAATTATGGTCCATTTTAAATGGTTTCACTTAAACCTCTTCCAGAACCTAAATTTCTTCCTCTTTTTTCTGAAAAGATTAGTATGACTACCATTCCACCAAGGAGGAGTAGTCCCCAGTAAATTGTTAGTTATTGTTTTCTTACACAGATAAAAGAACTTCACAAATGTTTTTAAAGTCCTGTCATCTACTCACAACATTATTTACCTCAGAGGAATTCAAGTCCATAGAATCTACATGATATTCAGATTGACCAGCTTAAACTTAACAAACATTCTCTTTTGTTGATTTGTATGAAACGCTTTAATTATTATATTAGATTCCAAAGCTAAGTGATCTGAATTGCCTAATGGAAATGGTTGGTAATCTCAGAAATTTTATCTGGAATATTTATAAGTAAGAGATCTAAGATATTATTTGCTCTAGTAGGAAAATTAATCATCTGAGTCAAATTATGCAATATATAAAAACAGTAAAATTCATCCTGTGAGACTGTCGCTGATGTGCCATCAAAGCAACAGATCCCTGGAAATTAAAGTCAATTAATATTACCAGGTTGTCATAAGTCATAAACTTAACCAAGTCATCGATGTACACAGAGTTGATCAGTGCTTGATAATGCAGGGTTTTTTTAACAAACGAGTGCAGTGGAAAACCAGAGTCAGCAACTAATACTTGCACAAAAATCAATTCTAAATCCTAATCCATTTCCAGCACCCTAACATTTAGCCATTGAGCTGCAGAAATAACCACTTCTCCTCCTGTCCTACTATTTCTCAGGTAGTTAAATGATTGGTACCCAGGAAGCTGTATTCCTTTACTATTCCATGATTCAGTTATTACAACCAAGTAATTATTTACTGAACAAACTACATTTAGTTCATTTATTTTATTATTCAAGCTTCATGCATTAGCATAATACACTTTTACTAAGCCAGGGTGTCTAGCATGGCTGTAACTAACCTTAATTCCTGGGTAAAATAAAAAAAATGTTTCACTATATCAACCAATTTCAGGCTTAACAATTTACCACCTAAATAATTCAAATGATACATATCTTGTCCAAATAAACTTGTGTTATTCATTCCAGGAATTAATAAAATCAATGTTCTTTTGAATATACCAGTTATGTAATTTTTATTGAACAGTGTTACTTTTCTGAACTGATAATCTGACAAGGCTAGTGAGGGCAAAATTTCTGAAAAGCAAACATTGATTTTGCTTTTTAAATAAACCTCTGAAATACTGTCAACCATACCTTGCATGTGAAAGAGAGGGGTCATTAACAGATCATTTACACCTGCATGTATAATTGCTGAGCTATAAGTAGATCTTTTCTCTATCAGTTTGACAAGGCCTGCATAAATATTTTGGGAGTTTACATCCCCCTAAACTAGAAACCGTCACATTTTCTCTACCAATACTAACAAGTGGGCTAATACTTTTTCCTAATCATCGAGTCACCTATATCTAACACACCAGCAAGACGGTTCACCTTATCCCTCTAATTACCATATCAATTCTAAAGTTACCTCCAGCTGCTCTTCTCTTAATGTGTTTATTTAAGACTAAGTCAGACTGGCTGGTATCTTTACCATCACTGCTGTCTCTTGTCTTCTTTATATTAATGTTGTCTGCCTTTTCCTGAAAATCCGATTAAGTCTGCAATAAAGATTTTTCAACAAGGTTATACTGTTGTTTAATAAACTCTCTCTGAGCTCCTGGGTCCACTGTGAGTGGTTTTCTGAATAAAAATGCATGCTTCCCCAATGTATATGTGTTATAACTCTAATTATGCTTCTCTATAAAGGAATTAATATCCATTTGAGAACCACCAGAAATCATAGCAACAGCTGTATTAGCCTTACTTTGCATGTAGTGAGCTTTGTACCTGAAATCCAACTTATCACTTATTAAAAATTCACAATCAACCACTTGTGATGAAATTTCTTTCCTTAAACCATTCAGTTCTATAGCTAAGTCAGTAAACTTGATACATTTAACACGCTTATTTGTGTTTGAGTTTACTAAATTCGGTGGCAGTGTGCTATACATGAGACAATGAACTCACTTGGTAAGTGCTTTTTTATCAGTCAGTGACTAGAACCATAAATTAGTTAATCTAAATATTTAAACCCAAACATACAAGTAAATCAAAAGCAAATCCAGAAGCTCTGATATACTCCTGTGCCACCTGTGCCTGTCACGCATGTCACACTTTGACGCAAGGTGGATCTTTGCATCTTCGTGTCATGAGCATGATAAGCTGCTGCTTGCTGGTGCACTTGCTTAAACATACACACACACACACACACACACACACACACACACACACACACACACACACACACACACACACACACACACACACACACACACACACACACACACACACACACACACACACACACACACACACACACACACACACATGTTACTTGAGAGGCAAGTAAATCACGTGATTCACCGCTGTTTGGTTGCTGAAAATAATCTTTAAATTAGTATCAGGGAAAGAAACACACACACACTCACACACACACACACACACACACACACACACACACACACACACTCATCTTTAAATTAGTATCAGGGAAAGAAACACACACACACACACACACACACACACTCATCTTTAAATTAGTATCAGGGAAAGAAACACACACACACACACACACACACACACACACACACACACACATCTTTAAAGTAGTATCAGGGAAAGAAACTTTGTATTGAATAAAATAAAACACAATGAAACTCTCAGCTTCATGTATTCTTTATTAAGAGCATCAGTACAATTTGGGAGCACATGAACATCTTAGATTACTCGTATCAGTAAGGGCAGCGCCTGTAACATGGAACCTTTCTTGTTTCTACATATTTATCAGCAGTATCAGGGACACATCTGCTGAAAACATTTCCATTTCATGTGCATGTTTAGCACATTATAATAACATCAGTGAAACCTTATGACAAAAAGCGAAAATAATAGTCTTGTTTTCATTTCTGAAGGATACTTAATACTAATAGGAGAGGGAGTTATATAAGGGAAGCGTGATTATTAGGAGAGGGAATTATATTAGGAGAAGTGACTGATAAATGAATATGCAGATTAGTAGAATAAAGATATGAGATGAGCAGTTTGCATTTAGATCAGGATGCGGCACATCTGAGTCAATGTTTACAATGAGACAGATAGTTGATAAGAAGTTAGAGATGAGGTAAGAGTCCAAATAAGCATTTCTAGACTTGGAGAAAGCATATCACTAGAACACAAGAAAGTGCATTGGGAGGTCTTGCCATGGTTCAAAGATATTGATAAAATTAGTGCAGGATATGTACAAGGACCGAATGACACAAGTACAGTGTTCTGACTCAAAGAGGGGTTTCCAGTGGGAGTGGGTGTGCATCAGGGTTCAGCCCTGAGCCCATTTCTGTTTATATTGGTGATGGACAACAGAGGGGACAGATCAACAAAGCTGCTGTATGCGGATGATGTGGCATTACATGCAGACTCTGAACAAGAACTTCGGAAATGGTTAGGGGACTGGAATGCAAACCTGAAGGCACATGGTATGAAACTGAGTGCACAAGAAAATTGTCATAGCAGCAAATGTGGGAAATCAGAAGTTGAAAATTGAGACAGAAAGGAAAATAGCAGAACAGGTTAGCAGTTTCAGGTATCTGGGAGGGGTGATTGAGGATAAGGGAAAAAATCAGAGGGGATGCAGCCAACTAACGCAGTGCATCGGGAATATTGTGTGATAGAAGAATGATAAACTAAAATGCAAGCTGGAAAACAGTGGTACAACCAGTACCACTGCATGATACAAAAAATGCAAAGTGGAGGAAGCAACAGGTGATAAAGATGATGTGTCTGAGATGGGTGGTAGGATGGACACTGTGGGAAAGATGAAGAAATTAGGACATCAGAGCAGAAACCAAAGTAGCTCCAGTTGCAGAGAAATTCAAAGAGTACAGATTATGATGGTTGAGGCACATATTGAGGAAAGCAAAGGACAATTGGTTGAAGAAGATTTGGGAGAGAAAGAAAGAAAGCAAAAGGAAATGAGGGCATCCAACAAGGAGATGGATGGTTTGTGTGGGAGAAGACCTGTAATAGTCAGGCATGACCACTGAAGAAGATATGAGAGTGGTACTGAATTGAGAAATATGGTGAAATGGGGTTGACAATAATGATGATGATGATGATAACAATACTATATTAGTGCTTCAATACAATAATTAATTACCGGGGCATTAATATTAAAACATCCAGTTATGAATGAGAAATAAATAAGAAATTAATAAATAAACAAGAAAGACAAACCAAGGCAGGCGGGTGAAGACTGGTTAAATACAAGCCAAACAATCCAAGAAGAAGTATAACTAGCCAACACGGCTGAATCCAATGAAGTACCAGTTCCAGAGTTTAATAATACAGCATAAAATGTTGATTTAATAAAACAGCATAAAAATGTTAAACAAAACAGCATACAAATGTTAAACAAAACAGCATACAAATGTTGAATAAAACAGTAGAAAAAATGTTAAAAACATCCAAAAAGACAAGCATTTTAACACCTATCCAGGTGCTTCTTCAGATCTAATAAAACAGGCATAGAATTCTTCTTAAATACACACAGTTTCAGGTCTGCCTCTTAAGGTCACATGGCCTAAGCAGTGGTCTTGAAGGAAAATAGTCATTTAAACCTTTCCCTCTGTCATTTTGTAATGGATTTTAGAATTACAAAGTGACAGAGGGAAAGGTTTAAATTACTGCTTAGGTCACATGACCTTAACAGGTAGACCTGAAACTATGCCTGTTTTATTACATCTGAAGAAGCACCTGGATAGGTGTGAAAACATTTGTCTTTTTCTTGGATGTTTTTAAGATTTTTTTATGCTATTGTATTAAACTTTGGAACTGCTACTTCATTGGATTTAGCTGTGTTGACTGGTTATTCTTCTACTTGGAATGAATAAGTAATAATAAAATCAAATTTAATCACAGCTTAAGTCACAGACCATGTTAAAGCATCATCCTTTCTTAGAGGGTTTTAGCAGTAAGTACATCAACAGATGTTGGCAGCATGAATACTAAATCAAGTACAGCACAAAACTATACCATGAAGAATTACGTCATTCTGGTCTTTCAGCTGCCTTGCCATTAACAAATTAGCTGGTCACCAGGAAGAAATAAAATATATAGATTCCACAGTGGCTAGGGTGGGGTGAAAGGGGCAACTGCCCTGGGTGGAAAGTGTTGGTGGGTACAATCAGCCATCAGCATTTAAAAGCCAGTATTGCATCTGTGGTCAAACATAAGTGCAGTAATGCTGTAAAAGTCAGTGCATGTGGTCTAAAACCTGAGCACTGCAGCACTTCATACAGGCAGGGTATAAACTGTAGCAACTGTTTGTCATATTTGTAGCAAGCAGTTTGCTACAGTTTAAAAAATATATTTTTTTATAAACTAAAACATAAGCACTGAAGCCCTCTGTGCAGGCAGTGTATAAACTATAGCAACTGTTTGCTACATTTGTAGAAAACAGTTTGCTACCATTTAAAATGAAGACATATTTATTAAAATAAGTTGAAGGAGGACTGGGGGCATGGCACAGGTATGGGACCTGAATAGCTGGGACAGGAGGGGAGGGTGTCATGCATCTGGCCACCTGATTGGTGTGCTAGTAGAAGGCACATACACTTGTTTTCACTTTAAAGGAAGAGAAAGGGGATGAGGGCATAGAAGTAACTGTAATAAGCAGTTTTTTTCTTTCCTTTTCTTTTCTTCTCTTCACTTGAGGGGGTGGGGTGCTGGTTCATAGTCAACGTACTGGCCCAGGGTGCTGGTTGAACCAATATGTTTCTGAGATTTGGTTTATTACTCTGTTAGTACAAGGAGATGGAAGTGCTAAAATAAAGAACAATAAGCACCTGGTTTATCTGACATTCACAAACATGTAGCAGCATCACAACCTACTGCACTCACCTTTGAAATTAAAGTTAAATACAAGAAATGGAGGAGGTCACCATCAAATGTATGGGGCAAAGAATGATATACAGGAAAAAAAAGAAAAAAAGGTCAAGATTCCATCTTCTTTGTTACAAAATATACTTTGTTTTCAGAAAAATTAGTAAATCTGATAAAATATAGTTGGGATATTTTGGAAAGGGATGTATGTTTACATTCCTTGTACAATAAAAAATAAGATTTTCTTATATGAGGGGGAGAAGCATTAAATACTTCTTGGTACATGGGAAGTTTAGGTTACCCATGAAAACAAGACATGATATAGCAATTCATAAAGGACCTTTTCTCTGTGGTAAATGTACAGGATGTCCATTTATAGTAAAAAGTTTCCGAGATATTAATGGAAAGAAATTTCTGGAACAAGGCCCTTTCAGTTGTGTAAGTGAGGGGGTGATTTATAGTTTAGGATGTCCATGTGGGAAATATTACATAGGTGAGAGTAAAATAAGTTTTGTAGTGAGATTAAAAGAGCATGTTAGGGACATCAGAAAATGTAATGAATTTAATCCAGCAGCAATTCATTTTTCACAGGTACACAATGGGGATCCATCTGGATTGCAAGCAACAATTCTAGATCAAGTATTACTAGAAAAAAAATAATGTTATGTGATGTTAAAAAGCAGATGAGGAAAAAAGAATCCATTTTTTATTTTAAAATGTAACACTCTTTTCTCAACAGGTTTAGATAGAGAATGTGATTGGAAGTGTTTTTTATAAGACGCTTTGTCTTTTAAAGAGGTTTGTAATTGATTAAGTGATTAATTGTTAATTAAATAGGAGGGGTATTTAAGAAGAGTGTGTAAGTATTTAAAATATACTGTGTAAAAGGCTTGTCATAGCCAAGGCACTAGAGCATTTGACTTTGTGTTTTATTTTATTAAAAAGTGTTTGTTTTACTCGCTGGCTTGTTTATTTCATGGTTCACTACAAACTGTCCTTTGGTGGTTGTATAATATTGAAATTAAAGTTATTGACCTTATCTAAGCGTCAGCAGTGGGGGAGTAATCAGTTAGGGAGCCTTACTGTTTGTCAGCAAATAGGTGTTAGACACTTAGGATGTCAAACCTAAAAGAGCACCAGCATCCTGTCATGGTGGCTAGACTTGGAGAAGAGCAATGATGGTTGCAGTCTCCTTGCCTCCTCTCTCTCTTTCTCTTTCTCTTTTCTGAGTTTGTGAGATCTCATACTTGCTATATATCTATCTATGCATCTTAGGAGGTGGGGAGGCTTGTCCACTCTTTTTTTTTTTTTTTTTTACAATTTAGTTCAAACTGTTCACTATATATGCAGTTACCATAACAAGATCTCTATGTGCTGGGCAGCTGGGCTTCAATAGTTGCACTACTTATGAATAAAAACTCCAGCAAGCATAAAATCAGCTTGAAGTATTTCTTTTCTTGTTTACTCATCTGGAGTTTGGCATCAACCTCATCAGGAAGCATATGGCATTGTTTTGCCTTTTTCTAAGTGGTACAGAATCCATTTGATTTGGTGCCAAAGACATTTCTTCTAAATACTCCAGCACTGTTAGGGAACTGGTCTATAATACAGGGAGCAGTTTAGTCCTTTCTGCTTGAGCACTTACACATCCCAGATAACTCTGCAGCTTAACTTATTAATTTATATATATATATATATATATATATATATATATATATAGTATTAGAATTAATATTTATTAATTACTGTGGATTAATCAATAGAATGCAGATTTTTTTTAAAACTTAAAATGTTTACATTTAGTGAAACTTCAATCTAAAATAATAAATTATTATTTAGCATTCAGTATTGTCAGAAATGTCATCTTGGTAATGTGCCACCAGATGTGTGGAATGTCTGCTTCACATATCCTGTCAGTTACTGTACTAAACCTTTAAAAAAAAAAAAACTTTCTACACATACCATGGGGGGGGCACCTTCTTACTTTATTTACAAAACTCAGCAGAGGGCAGTCCTCTCTCCTATCAAAAACGAGCCTAAGTAAAGACTCTGTGTCGATTTCCCACAGTCTCTGAAGAATTGCCTACATCCTTTCTCACAAACGACTGCACAGCATCTTACACTGAGGAACATTTACCTTTGTCTGACTCCATGGTATGTCATTTTTCAATGAAGCTCATTTTGAGGGTGAAAATGATATGTTACTCTAAATGTGGTGGGCCCCTTTTGAAGCACCAAGACCAGTGGTGAGGCATAAAAAATCACAAATGGGGGTGCTACCACTTGCACCGTATCAGTAATGGCCATCAAACCATCCTCCCTTTTATGCATTGATTTAAGTTTGCTTAGCTTTGCACTTGCATGAGCACAGTGGCAAACATAAAGACTCTTCCAGAAGATGTTTGCTAGCTCATTTCCTAACCCATCATTACCCACCATGCCACTCAGATGTTCATCAAATTAAGTGACAGTCACAGTTATATCCTCTACTGCTGCTTTTTTTCTTTGCATTTCCTATACTCATCCTGTTGTTACCAAGGGATAAACACTATCAAAGGTTCATAGGTAAGTACTAGACTAGCTGCCTTTCTGGACCATTTGAAACCTAGCCAATTTTCCCTCCGATGGTGAGAATCAAAACCTGTAACTTATGTTAGTGAGGCAAACACCCTAACCATTATAACAAATCCGAGCCCAAAAGGAAGTCATCCTTCTCTTTCATCTGCCTTCTCAAAGCTTTGACTTTGTGACACTGAGCAAGTCACGTAACCAGTTAGCACTCACAGGCTGAGTGTGAATGGTCCAGGGAGATTAGTGCTCTACCCCTGTTAACAAATACAAATAACATACAATAAAACTAAATAAAATAAATACTTCTGCAGAAAGATAGGTGTTCTCACTCTAGACCATGTACCCACTCTCTTCTCCCCTAGATTATACCCCATGCCTTCATACTATTATACCCGCATTCCTGTGCACAGGTCCCTTGCTTCCTGAATAATTAAGATCAAAAGTATACACATTTGTAGGTGTATATTTACAAACATTCATGTTGTAACTCAAACAATGCTTGTGAGAATCCTTCTGAGAACTCATCTTGGATTAAAAATTCTTCTGTCAGCTGTGCCAGTCTCAATAATGGTGATTAACTGTATACCTGCCTATACTTAGTGTGTTCAGAGAACTTTTAAGTGAAACAGGCTTCATTCCATTTGATTGACTGAATGGGACTGAAACAGACCATTGGTCGAGGGCACACTTCCCACATACCCACAAGTGGGGGGGGTTCATCACCTCTTTGGCCTTTATACAACCTCAGCTTAAGTTATTAAATGCGTTTTACTGATTTTGTTCATGTACCAACTAAGATGACCCATGGTTTGCTTGAAAGCTATGAAAACACACAAACACGTACCCATATATTGGTATCCATTTGAAATGATGATATCCATTAGAGAAAGTTCCAAAATATGGAGATTAAATGGCGATCTCAGAGTTGGCATATATAAGTTCAGGGTGGTGAGGGTGGCTGCAGGGGGGCTTACCCACCTGCAAAAGGAAATTTAAAGGAGAAGACTGATTTTCAAAATTTGCTAGTTTCCTGTGTTTTCATGGGGGGGGGGTCTGGCTTGTCGACATTTCGAGAGTCAACATTTCAGTATGGAGCCCCATATATCTACTTCCCAAACATTCAACCTTAAGTCTTTACTTCAGCTTTAACTTCTCTGATTTTCTGATCATACTTATCTACTACCTGAGTAAGAGTTCCTGTGCTCTGCCTTTTGATATCTACCTAAAGGCACAGACTCTGTTGAGTGCTTTTCCAGCAACAGGGTCATAACGTATGCTAATACAGCATACTAGGATACCAATGTTTTTACCCTTGTCTTCTGCATCTTGGCATTGCTTACTCCTACCAGCACTGACACAATAATCCTGGCAGTGATGGTAGTGCCAGGATATCCATTGCTGTATGATCAGAATTTCCTAGGTACTGAGTTCCACCCTTCTAATCCAGCATAGCATAAATGGCTATAAATGACACCCCACAAGACTTCCTCTTAATGAGCCAATAGAATATGTCCTTCTAAAGCCTGAGTCCCATAATGCAAAATACTCCTTTCATTTTCTTTGCTGCTTCCTGCCACCACCAACTCTCACTGAGCTCCCTTTGTGACATAACTGTCTTTATTATCCATGTCTGGTTCCCCTCTTGCCAATTGCTTGGTGTGAATGCCTGTCTGTCTTCACCTGCATCAGGTAGAAAAGATATGCAGGTATCCAAGCAATACTCTTCACCATAACCCTTCTCCGCTGGTCCTCTCTGCTCACCTTCTGGTGGAATTACCTTTTTACTCTCCTGCAGCTGAGCTTGTCCTTATCTTGCCTGTGCTCTTCTGCTTTGGACTTTGGGATGAACTTCCATTCCTTGGCTGCTCCAATGTTTCTTTTAGAACCTATGCAGAAGTGGCCCACTACAAAGCAGAAGCTACTTGAGTTGAATAAGCTGGCTTTGGCAATAATTCACTGCTGCCTAGGTTTCCTAGACTAGCTTCACTATGTTTCACTGCTCTAACATAATCTATAAGGAAGCAGAACAAATGTATACCAAGACCAAAGTCTTAGTCCTACCTAAAAAGTGTTTGCATGCATCATTGCACATGCAAACACTCTTTTAGGTAAAAATAAAACTTTGTTTCAAGCCACTTTTTAGTAAATTATTATTTGAAAAACCTTCTGATCATGGATCATGGCCATGCAGTATCCATGGCACTAATATTAATATGGTGGGGGGAGGTATGTATATCATTCTGTGAGTCACTATAATCAAGAGTGGATTAGCATAAGTAAATGCTTGTGAAACAGTAATTTAATTACCAACCTGTTAAGTTAACAGTTTGGCATAAGGATGCATGCAAACAGTTTTTTTTTATGTAGAAATAAGACTTTTGGCCGGATTCACGATGGCTTGCATGGAGTCTAAGAGTAGAGTAAGACTCCATGCAGCCATCATGTCCGATGAGCGATCCACGAACAGCCTGTAGGGGCATGTAAGAGAGCTTCTAAAATGGCTCTTACACTGACAGGGTTTGGATATGCAAATTACCTCACTTGCAGCTGAAAGGCATGCAAATGAGGTAAATTTGCGATCCAGGAAGCACAAACCTGTCCGCGTAGGAGCCGTGTTAGCTGCAGAAATGTACTCAGTTGACAACTGAGTACCATTCTGCAAATAGCACAATGGAGCCTTGTCAGCTCCAAATAAAGGTTGCATATGTTCCAGGAAGCATGCCAATGGCCAAATATGTGGCCACTGGCAACGTACCCACATGCAAAATTAAAATAAAAATGTTTATTTTTTTTCGGCGATTGCCAATGTTTAAACGTAGTGCAGCACCACACAAATGGGCTGCTCTGCAAAAAAACAGAAAAATAAAAACCATAAATTTACAATGTAAGGGAATAGCAGGCTGAAAACAACATGGCCACCGAGTAGGGTTTGCTAAGGGGGGAAGCTCAGTGTAAGACATGTAACTAAGCATTAGTAGGCAATTCTATGTAAATGAGTGTTAGGATACTGATTCACACTTTTACATAGCAAATGACCACATTCCCTGGAGTGTAGGAGTAGGATAAGGGGAGAAACAGAGTAGGAGATAGGTGACATCACAGGGGGGTAGGTATGAAAAGTGAAGAACTATACACCAAACCAAAAGGCAGTTTTGCACAATGGTAGTTGTATATGTATGGCCTGTCATGCTTAGTGCAGTGGTAACAACCCAGAGGTCTGTGTATCTGTGATGTATATGGATACACCCCCTGTTTGTGTTGTGTGTTACAAGTCCTGTGTTCACGAAGCATGGTATAAAACATAACCAGGCAGTGCTGATGTGCATATGTGACCCTGAACTAGACGTCTGTTAATGCATATATATTGTTATCCCCCATACTGAGGGATAGTAATAGATGTACATACCTCTTTGGAAAAACTGATGTCAGCACCCTATAAATACTGCAGGAGAAGAAAAGCCACCCAGTAATGTGAATAGCGTGCTCCGCTAATGCATCTCTCTCAAGTGTCATAACATTGTTAGGTAGGGGTTTGAATCCTGCAAATGCTCAGTGTGTGTATGTTGGGGGGCAGGGTGCGTGCATGTGTGCAATTCTCTTTGAAAGAAATGTCCCTATTGACAACTGGAATAACACACTATATGATGTACATTCCTCTTTGTAAAGACTGATGATGTCAGCACCCTATAAGTACAGCAGGAGAAGCACAACCATCCAGTAATGTAAATAGCACTCTGCGCTAATGCATCTTTCTCACGTGTCATGACATAGTTAGATAGGGGTTTGAATCCTACAAAAGCCATGTGTGTGTTTGTCACACGGTTTGTCAATATGTGGTGGGTTTGCTTTTATTATTGTATGACATATAATTATAAAGTACAGTTTTGTACCTACCATAAATGTAGATGTTCGAGGATCTCCATTGCTGCAGTCCTGACAAATGGGTACTCCGCTGCCCACCATCGGCCCGAATACCAAAGGGCTAGAACTGGCATCGGTCACGGGTGCCTGAGACTGACGTAAGTACTTGTCAGTACAAATGCGCATGACCGACGCCATAACCACAGTCTTTCTTGCCTCAGACGTCAGAATGCAAAAAAGAAAACACCACCCAAAAAACCCCAATGTAAAAAGAAAAAGGGGGAAGGAGGGAGGGAAAATAGGACTGCAGCAATGGAGATCCTCGAACATCTACATTTATGGTAGGTACAAAACTGTACTATGTTCGTCGTCTCCCATTGCTGCAGTCCTGACAAATGGGTAGAATCCCAGAGCAACGGAAAAAGGGAGGCTGGCCAACTAAATAGCAGGAGGAGCTGCAGACATGCCCTGTAAGACTGCAGTGGCAAACCCAGCCCTAGACCTAGAATAAAGAGGCAAATGATAATGCTTTGTAAAGGTATGTACAGAACTCCAAGTAGCTGCCTCTAGAATGTCTTTCGTAGCTACCCCTCTCAAAAAGCAGTAGAGGTGGCCGTAGCCCTAGTAGAATGAGGCCTGATCCCAACTGGAACCTCCTTACCATGATGAGAGTAACAAAAAGCAATACAATGGCCGATCCACTTGGAAATAATTTGTTTCGAGACAGCTTTCCCACTTGAAGCCACAGCAAACGAAACAAATAACTGTTGAGATCTCCGGAACTCATTGGTTCTGAACAAATAATACCGTAACTGCCTATGCACATCCAAAGAATGCAAAACTCTTTCCCTTCATTTTGGGGTTAGCATAAAAAGTAGGCAAATGTATAGATTGGTTCAATGCCACATTAGAAACTACCTTAGGCAGAAAAGTAGGATTAGTACGCAAGGAAACTCTGTCCTGGTGAAAAATCAGAAAAGGTTCCACTGCCATGAGAGCCTGTAATTCAGACACCCTTCTAGCAGAAGTAACAGCCAATAAAAAGCAGTCTTCCAGGACAACAACTTCAATTCAGCCGTAGCTGCAGGTTCAAAAGGAGGCAGAGTCAGCTTTTCCAAAACAAAATTAAGATCCCAGGCAGGAGTAGGAGCCCGTCGTGGGGGTCTTATATTCTTTGCCCCTCTAAGAAACTGTTTAAGCAAAGGATGTGAAAATAAAGGAGGATCACCATCATAGTGAGCAGAAATAGCTGCAGCATGCACTTTTATAGAAGAGAAGGACAAACCCTTGTCCAGTAACATAGTCAAATATTGCAAAGTACAACTCAAATTAGACAACGTGACATCAAGGCCTTTAGCCGAACTCCAAAAAAAAAATCTCTTCCATTTATCAGCATAAACTTTCCGAGTACTAGGACGCCTGGCTTCCAAAAGGACATCCAAAACTTGTTGAGGGAGCTGAAGGCCCACATCCTCTAAAACTGAATGCGCCAGGCTGTCAGATGTAGGTATTGCACCCTGACATTGAGAAAATGATTGTTTTCTTGAGACAATAAGTGAGGAATCCACGGTAATGGCCAAGGTGTCCCGTGAATTAGGCTCCTCAGCAGAGGGTACCAATGTTGACGAGGCCAATCCGGCGCTATAAGGATCATGCAAGGTTTGTCCCTCCTGACTTTCAACAGGACCTGTGGAAGAAGAGGCAGAGGAGGAAAGGCATACACGTGAAGGTTGCTCCAACTGAAGGATAGTGCATCTATTTTCCAGGCTTTCGGATGAAACAGCCTTGTGCAAAACAGAGGCAGTTGGGAATTCAGAGGAGAAGCGAACAGATCTATGTCTGGAGTTCCCCAAGCCATGGTCAACTGACGAAATACCTGAGGATCCAACTTCCATTCGTGAGGATCCACCATCTGTCTGCTCAGAACATCTGCTAACGAATTTTGTGCTCCTGGCAGAAACTGTGCTCGAAGAGTGATGTGCAGATCCAAAGCAGTTTCCCATAACAGCATTGCTTGTCTGCAAAGAGGGTAAGAATGAGTACCCCCCTGCTTGTTGATGTAACACATGACAGTTGTGTTGTCTGTTCGAATCAACACCAGTCCCGGTCGAAGTAGATCCTTGAATGCTTTTAAGGCAAATTGAACCGCCAGCATCTCCTTCATGTTGATATGCAAGTGAAGCAACTCCGGGGCCAAAGGTCTTGAATCCATTTTCCTTTGAAATGAGCTCCCCAGGCTGACTCGGCGTCTGTCGTTAATATCTGACTTGCCTCCGGTTGGGTCACAGAGAGTCCCTTGTTTAGGTGACATTCCTGAGCCCACCACACAAATTCTTTCTGAATGCAAGGGAGAATCCGAATGACAGTAGCCAAATCGTGGCTGTGTTGAGTCCAAACGCTTTTGAGATACCACTGTAGCTTCCTCATATGCAGTTTGGCATTGGGAAGTACTAGAATGCAAGATGCCATGAACCCCAAGGCTTGAAGGACTGTCCTTGCAGTCAGCCTGGACATTACGGATAGCTATTGGAAGTATAGGTGAAGATTTCTTTGTTTGTCCGGGGTAAGAGATGCCATCTGAGTAGCTGTATTCAGTCTCACACCCAGAAAACACATCTCCTGTGAGGGTACTAGACTGGACTTTATTTCGTTCACAGAATACCCTAGGCATCTGAAAACTGTCATCACAAACTGCAGATGTCGAAGAAGTTCGTGCTTGCCCTGAGCCAGTATCAAACAATCGTCCAGATAAGGATAAATTTGAATTCCCCTTAGCCGGAGAAAAGCTATTACTGGAGCCAGGACTTTTGTGAATACCCTGGGCGCAGTAGATAAACCAAAGGGCAATGCAGAGAACTGATAATGCAAATTCCCAGTCCGAAACCTCAGGAACTTCCTGCAACTGGGCCTGATAGGAATGTGAAGATAGGCCTCCTTGAGATCCAAAGTCACCATCCAGTGATCTCTGCCTAGCATAGGCAACAGCTGCTGCAGTGTCAACATCTTGAATTTCGGAATTTCCAGAAAGGTGTTTAGAATGGATAAATCCAGAATGGGCCTCCAAGTATTTCCCTTCTTTGGCACTAAGAAAAGACGGAATAAACCCCGTGCCTCTGTCCACAGAAGGAACTGCCTGTATTGCTTCCAACCGGAGCAGAGAAAAAATCTGTGCCTGCGCTTCCAGTCTTTGCTGATGAGGCACATCCGGCATACCTTTGAAAGGAGGGAATGTGTGAAAATAAAACTTGTAGCCTCAAGTTATAATGTCCAATACCCATTTGTCTTGGGTAACCAAATGCCAATTCCCTTTGAAAAGTCCCAGTTTTCCCCCTAGAGGAGCTGCCAGCAAAGCAGAGTCCGGCAGCTGAAGACACAGGTCATTGGGACTGCTTCCGAAAGGACTGACCCCTGCCCGCCCCAGCAGAAGGGGTAAAAGAATTCAAAGGCCTAGAAGTAACAGGGCCCTGAGAGGAAGCCCTACCTCTACCTCGCCTCGACCTGCCCCTAGATTGATAATCCGAAGAGGGGAAAGACCATCCCCTAGCAGGCCAATTCCTACTGAATTTAGGGGGCTGAACCTGTAAGAAGTCCTTTACCGTCTGCATAGACTTAGCTTTTTCCTCCATTTTTTTCAAAACTGATTCCACTGGAGGGCCAAAAAGAACATCAGATTGCAAAGGAGCATCCATAATGCAAGCCTTAACATGCTCTGACAAGGACTGATCTCCAAGCCAGGCATGTCTGCGAACAACAGAACTAGTAGCAGCCACCCTGGAAGAAGCTTGTAAAGCATCAAAACCACACTGCAAAGAATGCTTACCAACCTGGTCTGAAGCATGCACTAAATCCTGAAGCTCCTTACAGTCAACACCTTCAGACAAAGCATCCACTTTACATTTCAATTGACTTAGCAAATAATTCTGATACCTGAGCATATGAAATTGACAATTCAAAGCTCTCATAGCCAAAGTAGAAGAGGTATACAGTTTTTTACCCCACCTATCCAGGGCCCTAGCATCCTTGTCCAGAGGAACCGGATTCTTAACCACAGAAGCCTTAACACCTTTGGGGCCTTGAGAAATAGTTTCTGGATCAGCCCTAGGACTCTTATATAAGTACTTGTGAGCTTCCGGAACCCTGTAGTATCTATCTGGTTTAACTGGGGCAGGGGGCAGAGAATCTGGGTTAAGGGCAGCCTCAGAAAATACATCCTGAACAACATCCAGTACAGGGGGAATAGCCAAAGGCCTGTGCTGAGGTAAAAACAAGAATTCTCTCAGCCTTTTACGAGAATCAGAATAATCCTGGCCATCCCACTGGAAATGTTCCCTCATGGAATGCAAAGTTTCAGAGAAAGAAAAATCTTCTGGAGGGGACGCAGAGGGAGTAGCGTCCTCAGCCTCCGAATCAGAATAGGGAGGGAAATCCCGAAGCTCTTCCACAGAGGAATCTGACTCATTGGAAGACTGAACCAGGCCCTCCAACTCAGTGTCTATCCTGGGCCGCTTCACAGGGGGGGGCATGGAACCCCTAATTAAAGTAATCAAATCTTCAGCCATCTTTAACATGTGCTTCCTAGGAGCTGGACCCTGGGGATTAGCACCAGCAGGGATAGACTTAGATTTAGAATGGCCCTTGCCCTGAGAAGGAGGAGGTCTAACTACCCTATGAGGGGAGGAAGCCACCGACAACAAAGAAGCACCCTCAGCCTGGCCTAACACAGGAGAAGCCACTTCCTGCAGTAACAAAGGCTCCCCTAGACACACTGGTAAACTGTCAGAAGGAGCCACTGAAGCAGTCAGTGGTTCCACAGAACCGACGTCCGGAGTGGACGCCTCATCCTGTTTGGACCGCAAAGACTTATCTTTGCGCTTCTTAGAAGAACCAATCATCGGAGAATCTGATGGCATGTTATAATTACAATGTTTACCAAACACCAGCCTAGCACAGTCCAACCGACGTTTAATAGTACGCTTGTTAAAAGTAGCACAAAAGCGACACCCAGCAACGTCGTGCTCAGGCCCTAAACAAGGAATGCAGAGTGAATGGTAATCCCTATGAGGAATCTGTTTCCCACAAGAAATACAGTTATTAACTTTTTCTGACATCCGGCAATACTGAGGGAAGAAAAAGACAAAAAAATGTTCCCAACATGGTACTTAGCCAACTTGGTATCCGGTCTGAAACTCGAAAACCGACAGTTCCAGAACGCCGAACGGCACTTGCAAAAACTGCTTCTGCTGAGGACCATGCTGCAAGAAAGACTGTGGTTATGGCGTCGGTCATGCGCATTTGTACTGACAAGTACTTACGTCAGTCTCAGGCACCCGTGACCGACGCCAGTTCTAGCCCTTTGGTATTCGGGCCGATGGTGGGCAGCGGAGTACCCATTTGTCAGGACTGCAGCAATGGGAGACGACGAACATCAGTAATTTCAATGCACACATCAGGTATGTGTGTGCCACATACAGATATGTACCTGTGACCTGCAATAGTTCCTATGTGTGAAGCCTGCCTCATATGAATACAGTTGTTACCTTTGCCAGCATGTGCTGCAGATTCCCAGACCGTACGCCATACATGTATGTTGATGACAATGCAGGCTACTGCAGTGATCTGTGTCCTAGGCCAACTGGGTGACACACAGTCATGAAAGCTGTGATATATTAATGTGGGTAAGGGTTCATGTCTGGAGTATATGTCACACATGTTATAACAAAGCAAAGTCTGTGAGTAATGGACATCCAGTGTAGGTGTATGGCAACTGTTGCTGATATGCATAAAGACACCTTCTTGCTTAGGCGATACACCAAGGGACTGCACAATACCTTTGGAAATGTGAATATCACCGGATAGACAAGAAAACACTTGTCCATATGTACACACCATTACCCATTCTACATGATAGGTGCTGCCACCTACATGGTACTATTGGAATACTATGTTAAGTACATGCTGATGACAAAGTTACAGTTGTGTTACAGTAATAGAGCATGGCTTGGACAACAGGTATCTGTCTGTATGATACCCTTGTGGTGGTCATGTGTGTCATGTGCAGAATGCATTGTAGGCCACTGTATGCATTTCCAGTCATGGATGAACATATCCCTAGTGTGTTGGCATGTACGTGAGACTGCTATATGGAAAACAGTATTCTTCCCAGGGATGTGTGGGGCTCAGTAAGAATGGCTACATGGTATAGTGTAGTACTGCAGGGATATCACTGACACTGGGTTTCCTACATCTGTGTATCAGTTGAGGATACATCATGCAATAGGTTCATAGGTTCATACTAGGCTATCTGCCCTAGGGCAGTTATAAGCCTAGCCAGACTGTGTTTGGCTTTTGCCACCCATTTTAAATGAATTTTGCTATGGCCTTTTTCCAGGTTAGTATACTCTGCCTTTGTGTAACAGTGACACAGAAGTGAGACATTTGTGCTGAACCTGTCAGCAATTATGTTGGCAATGTATGTGGCTTACGTGTATTCGTTGTCATTTAGGACTACTTCTGAGCATATCTGGGAATTCCCACCCAGATTCCTAACATAACTAAAGAAAGCCTTGTGATTATCCTTAGTGTCTTGTGCAATTATTCTCTTGAAGCTGGCCTTAGACGATTTTATGAGTGCCCGTATTTTGTTCCAAATACTGATCAGAGATGCCTTCCCTTTGTAGGATATTGCTCGATCATGTAGAAGCTACCTCCTTCTATTGTTTTCTGTTATGTGGCTGGGGTCCACCAGAAAGGACGCCTGTCTTTGGAGGATTGGGTCTTGGTTATATTTGGAATTGCATGATCTGTGCATTCCTGAAGGTGTTCATAGAATGCATTTATAAAGGATTCAGCAGTGTGGGCTGTATTTTCCACAGGCCCGGGGGCTTGAAGGATTCCACCTCTGTCTCGGTTTTGAGGTGTGTGGAATTTGCTTTAGACAACTTTTTCACTGTGGTTTTCTGGGCAGAGGCTGGGGTTGGTATGTGAATATACAGTGAGATTACTCTATGGTCTGATCTTACCAGTGAGGGATACACTTCTGGTCTGGAGCATAGAGTCCCCATGTTGGTGATGATCAGGTGCAGTATGTTTTACCCTCTTGTGGGAGTGGTAACAAGTTGTTCCATAGCATTTGAGTTTATGAATTCTAGGAACCGTTGGCCTAGGGTGTTGGAGCTACAGTAATGCTCCCAGTCTATGTGTGGGTAGATGAAGTTGCCCAATATAATGTTGTTTGGAGAGACCTTCATATATTCATGTGTTCTTAAGTAGGCCAAGAGGGGTTCCTGGGTTTAGGAGGGTGGTCTTTAGCAGGCTATGAACTGGAAGGCAGTTTTACCCACTGTTAGTTGCACGTGGATAGTCTGTGATGCTTCATGCTGTGGCACCAACCTGGGGGTGTGGGTATCCTTGACAATTATTGATACTTACCCCCTTTCATAGTTAGTTCCATGTTTTGGGGCTGTAAAGCATGGAATGAGGTGTAACCTGGTAGTGCTAGGGTGCTCTTGGGAGCCTTGAACCAGGTTTCTGTTACTGCACAGATATCAACATTCTCCATGCTGAGTAGAGTTTGGACTGCATGCATCTTGTGGTTTAGATGTCTGGCATTGAGTATCATTACTTCTAGTTTCTTATCCCTTGTGATACCTATGTAGGTGGGTTTGTGTTTTGAGCCTTACCACCAGAATGCAAACCATTGACATTGGTAAACCGTATGACCCACAGCATACTGTCAAACCATGTCATACATACATGTGACCCCAGGTGAGACATATGTGTAGTACAACACAAAGTGGCCGCCAATATGAACTACAATGTATGACTACTGTGTCACATGGTGCATGTCACCCTTGCCATGTGTGCACTATGCATCTACATGCAGAGAATGCAACTCCACCTTGTTCACAAATGTACACCTGCAACTGTGTGCTGCAAACATCACACATGTACTGTCCAGTCCACAACACATGCAGGCACAGGTACACACAACTGCCATGTGGCACATGTGCAGACATTACACTTTTGGAATTAACACTGGTGTATAAAAAAACTACAATGACAATCATAGTGTTAATGCATCAGGCATGCTGGGTATATCCACAATGATATCATTGCACTGTACTGTTAACAACATGATATTATTACTACAGTGCTATGTAGTCACCCTGTGCATCAGCACCATGCTATCCTGTTCCTGCATCAATGTTACAGATTGCAGGAGGTGGCACAGTTTCATCATATGCACAGGGTGTGTACTTGGTTTGCCAGAGTCTGCCATTGACACATCCAATTGACATGTATGTGTGTGTGTGTGTGTTAGTGAGGGACAACAGTACAACATGGGGCAATGTTGATGCGGTGTGTGTGTGTATGTGTTAGCCTAGGTCTTAGCATTATGCACGTGTGTATGCATGCACACAGTTCCACCACATGGCTGCCATATACGGGTGTTTGTGGACAGCCACAGACTGTACCTGCCAGGTCATACAGATCACTCTCTCTGGCCACGGACATGGTACCTGTGCCTGGCAGGCGTGCTATGGACAGTATCAGGTACTAAGCCAGACTGGGTACTGTCATCAGAAGCAGTGGGTTGCTGACTAGACACATGTCCCTGCTGGGACTGTCCAGAGCCACATGCATGTGGTCTTCTAGGATGGTCTGATGACAGCACAGACCCAGCATTGCTGGGGCTGGTACTGGCACTATGGGAGCGGCTGCGGGTTTGTTGTCGTCCGCGACAACTGCCAGCTGCTGATGTTGCTGGCATATGTCCACATCGACGCCTCAACCATCCTGCATTGCCCTGGCTCATGGACATGTAGTTGTGGAACAGATCTAATGTGTCCCCCCAACGTCTATCAATGACCTCGCCGACAGTATGGATGGCAGCCGCAATGTCACGCATAGTGTCATTCATAGCAGTGCGATGTGCTCTAAGCTCCCTCAGACCCTGTCTGGTATACCGTTCCATATGTGCCTGTGCCTGCATTACAGCCCGGAACATAGCTGAGGTTGAAAGACCTCTGTGGGCACATCTGATAGGGGCAGTATGACCACGGATGCTCCTATGAGAACCCCTGGACATCTGCCTGTGTGGTACCATGTCAGGACTCTGGCCATGGCTGCTGTGAGGGGATGCATGTGCCACTGATACCACATTACCCTGGTTAATGCCCACTGTATGCTGCCCCTCAGCTAAGGACATTGGTGACAATGGATGTATTGGCAGGATGACTGTGCGCATTGATGGGGTTGACTGCTGTGTACTGTCGATTGGCTGACCAACAACAGACCCTGTCACACCTCCCTGTGCCATTACACATGTATCATCATTATCACTATCACCAGCAGTGGCTTCAGGTTCCCTGCTGCACGCCAACAGAGCAACACCAGAACCTGTGAGAGGAAGACAGGAAACACAGTTTACAATGTGTACACAATGTTACCACACATGCACACGGGCACACATGCACACATGCACAAAGGCACACATGCACACATGCACACGGGCACATGGGCACATATGCACACATGCACACTCCTCAGTACAGCAGATACAAACACACACACACCTGCAATCCAACACATACACAATACTGTTTGAGGGTATTATTAGTATTAATATTATTATTAGTATTAATAGTATTGTTATTACACACTCACCAGCATGGATTGGCTGCATTGCTGTTACTCCAGAGGGACCTGCACAAATAAGAGAGTTATTGTCAGTGGCTACAACTGTACCATTGATACTGTGAGTATGCTACAGTACAGTAGTACAACAGTTGGCTTTCACAGGTGTAGTGATGATATTCAGAATATCAATCTTGCACAAGAATAGGCAGGATAACAGCTACACACACAGTACAGATCTCACACATGCATAAACTACCAGTGCAGAGAACAGTCAACTACAGATATGACATGTTACCTGCACAGTCCATGTCCACATGCTGGGTGGCTCCGGCCTCCGTCATGACACATGTCTGTGGATGTTGTTGTTGTTGGCCTGGAGCCACAACACTTAGGAGTAGCTCCTCCACTCTGGTGAGGGGGGTTGAATAGGTACCCCACCACCTGTGGCAAGCTGTTGTCTGTGGATATCAGACGCATGCTGATGGACATTTCTAATTAAATCACTGCAGTGATGGCGTACCTGCTCATATGTCCGGTTATGCATGCCTATGTCATTTACCCGACGGACAAGGTCTTGCCACAGTGGCAATGTAGTATGTTAGTATCCCAATAACTGACACATCTTTCTCTGGCCTTACACCAAGGACACAGACTACCATGACAGACACAAAGTCACGCTGAGCAATCATTACAGACCTTGCACACAGTCAGTGTCGCACTCATTCCACCTCACATAGTTGGTATTGCACTGAGTACATGTGTGTGTGCATTATGTCATAGGTAGGTACTATGCTATTGGCTCTGGGCCTACGGCAGCATAGCCTTATGCTACCCTGCCCCTTGGGACACATGTAATGTGATTGTACTTGCTCCTGTCAAACAGTTACACAGAAGTGACTCACAGGGCATATTACCTATCTCCATAACATTCATCAGGGGTATGTCTGACATCTACTAATGAGGAGCCTTGTTTGTTAATGCTGGGTGGTTTAGTCCAGGGTATGGCATATTTGTGGATATCAAAGGGGAGGCTATTGTACACTTGTTTCCCATGTTCGCTTCTGACACCTCCAGTAGTAGGCAGGCAACCACCTATGTGGCAGTTAGTGGTTAAAGTGTTTTGGAATGGGGTATGGTACTCCTGTATCCACACTGGTACTCAGTCCATGCATTGGTCACCAGGCAGCTGTTGCAATTCATCTGCCCCCATGTCCCTCTCTCACTCTATATAAATATATATATATATATATATATATATATATATATATATATATATATATATATAGATAGATAGATAGATATATTCATATACATACATATCTATAGACATTCATATCTATCTGTATATGTGTATGTATCTATATATATATATATATATATATATATATATATATATATATATATATATATGTGTCTATTACATTTATATGTATATACATATTCTATCTATCTATATATGCCTATCTATCTATACATACCTCTCTATGTATATATACACACATATATATATATATATATATATATATATATATATATATATATATACATACACATGCACAAACACATACTTATAAACATCCATTGCTGTACAACTACATGTACATCTTGGCACATAGAATGCCCACCTTTCATGGTGGGGATGTCACTTCTGTAACAGTTGTGAGACATACCATTCTGTAATGATATTGCACAGTGTTGTGCAGAATGCATTATGCTGTCCTCAGGCCATATAGCTGTAGCAGGCCTCACTGGCTCAGTCCCACAGAAGTTCACCACCACATGACATATACCTGCACTGCATGCTGTTTTCAATGCCACACACTACAACCTACATTGATATGTGCACATAGCAACCTTCAGCTACATATGTATGTCCAGCCTTCGCTAACGGTTGCAGTATGTCCCTTGCCCTATGCACATCTTCATATACATATAGATACAGACTGCTGACACATATGGAGGGTTCACAGTATGTAGATTAGTAGATTATGTAGTTTACATTACCTTTGTCTCTAACTTCTTTTTCTGTTTGGCTGGCTGGCTGGATGCCTGGCTGCCTGGTTGGCTGGCTGGTGGACTGCCTGGATGGCTGGCTGGCTTGCTTGCTGGCTTGCTTGCTGGCTTGCTTGCTTGCTGGCTTGCTTGCTTGCTGCCTTGCTTTTTATTTTTTTTTTTGGATCTCTGTCTCTGTCTCTCTCTCTCTCTCTCTCTCTCTCTCTCTCTCTCTCTCTCCCTCCCTCCAGTCGCTGCAATGAAATTATTGTATGTGTGGACTGGCAGTACAGGCTGCTTTTGTAGGTATCTGCACATGTGCATGTGATGGCCTCTGCACAAATTGGTGGCCAGCATTTACTAATTGCATGCAGCCTGCTGTGTGGTAATTGCAGTTCTCACTGTGATTTCAGGACACTGCTATAAAATGTTAGGTTAGGTAGGCGTAGGCCTTTCAGTTTTGCAAGGTGGGGATCATGCTGGTTTGCTGTGGACACTGTTGTGTCAGTCAAAAGGTTGGTATGTCTCTCATATCTAAGGCTGTGTTGTAGCCACTGAAATGCATGTTGTACTGAAACCTGACTGTTGCTTCTTCTAGTTCATTCTTCTCAGTGTGTATGTTAACTCACACCTGCTAATGCTAACACTGTTTACATGGGAGTATGTACTTTCCTATGGGACTTGTGAATTAACTGGTATACAACTGTAGCTCTTGCAATGTGTTGCTATGGCTTCACTATTTTCCCTTTACATTCACTCCTTGAAGGCCTGATATTTCTCTTTACTGGAATGTGTTGCTATGGCTTTCCTATTTTCCATTTACATTCACTCCTTGTAATGCATGATATATTTCTTTCAGCAGTAAATTCTTATATGTTTGCTGTGGTTTGGTGGTGCTGCATGCAGTCTGGTGAGGCCAAGGTCTGGGGTTTGACACTTACAAGGGTATCTTATTTTGCTGCTGAGCAGTAGTAGGGCCTTGTATTTTGTACTAATAGTTATGAATATCAGGCACATGCAGTGCTTGTAAACTGCTATACTGTCCTTAGTTTGTTAGATGGTTACATCCTTTGATATTTCTGTGTTGTACTCCTACATGAGGGTGTGCTTGTGGAAGTAATTCTACAGCTATTTGCAGAGTGTGTAACAGCAGACAGGCTGATATGCCGGTGTGTTTCTATCACTTGCAGGCCTCAGATACTCTCAGGTATATATTTGAGTAGCCTCAGGGAAAGGTACATATCAGTGGGATACACCCGTGATATATTTCAGATATTCTGCAGTTGTGACTGTGGGGACTGTGTGTGTGTTTTGAGCATATGTATTACTACACCATTTCTGACATGCAAGTAGTGTCTACTTTAACTTATTGATGGTGAACATTACGTGGGATTCCCCACCTTTCTGCCTACTGTTAGTACATTTCACAGGGAGTTAGTGGGGCACAGGTAACATGTTTTGACAAATCAAGGACATCCCCGTAAATCAGTCACAGTTGGGATGTCTGGCCTCATACCTATTCAAATATGGTGGTGTTTATCCTGCTCTGATACTGTGTGTGGTTTGTAAGGTGCTACTGTAACATTATTACCTACTAGCATGGCTGTTTCTCTTATCACACTCATGTAATGCAATTCCACAAGAATTGCCACTAAACATACAGGGAACAAGCTTTGTGTAATGGCCTTCCTATATTCCCTTTATATTCACTCCTTGTATTTCATGATATATTTCTTTCAGCACCATGTTCTTGTATATCTGACGTGACTCAGTGGTAATTCATGCAGACTAGTGTTTCCAAGGTCCGGGGTAAGAGACTGACAGGGTTATTTTATTTTGCTGATGAGCAGACTACAGACCTTGTTATACAGAGTGACTAAGGCACTTTTAAGCAGTTGTAAGCGGGTTTGCGCTGGTTTGCACGATGCTCATGCATGCGCACAGTTGCTTAGCTAAGCACACACAAGCGCACACCCGCTGACTACTGCTTAAAAGTGCTTACTCCCACTAACACACGCGCTAATTTCTTTTAAAGAAAATGGGGAGATAGGAAAGTGGTGAAAAAGGGGGCACAAAGAGGGTAGGACAGTAGGAAAACAAGCTCGGCATTTGCAGGAAGGATGTAGGGAAGGCCCATAGCTGCCCATTTCTTTATCAGCAAAAGCTGTGCATATGTGTGTAATTTGGTGTGAAATTTGAAACCTTCCACCCCTGAGACAGGGGTGAGGACAACAAAATATGTTGTACAGCCAATTTTAATTATCAGTTGACATGTCCAGCAGACATGTCTGCAAAATGGGCAGCTATGTATGGGGCGTAATTTTTTTGTGGGAACAGAGGGCCCTTTTTTTATTTTTTTTTTCAGGTGAGAGTGGAATGTGAGGTGCAGGAAGTAGGTATATTTGGGGAAGTAGGTTGGGGAGCTTAACAGACAAGACAAACAAGACGCATACAGGGGTGGAGTATGACACATGTTGGGGGGACACAATTGATGGGGACGGATGTTTGGATATTGCGAGCCCATGAGCCCACAGATGGCAACAGTGGAACTGAGATCCCCACCCATGGACAGTTACCACTGCACCTTCACTGCCCAGGACAGGGCTGTGCTGGGGGCTGTATAAGACGGGCAGGCACACCCGTGAGTTGCGCCACCCTCACCTCAAGCTGGCGTAGGGGATCAAGCACAGAACACCTGATCTCGCTACGCACCACAGACCGGACACTATGGAGGGTGAGTGGACATTCTCCTCCGGCCACGCTTGCAGAGCAGGGATGAGCTCCATCCCCTGCAGCACTTCCACCTGAAGGTGGCACAGTGCCACGGAAGGAGGTTCCGGCCTGGGCACTGGTGCCAGGTGCACTCGCCAGCTGAGGTGGGAGAGGTGGGTCCGCTGGAACCCGCCTTCCCTGTTGTCCTATGTTTATCAGTATTTTATGACATTTTGGGTTAGTAACAAACAACACCATTCAAAATTTGTTGTAACAGCATACATCAGTATTCCCATTAACCAAACACTCATGAATTCTGAGCATTGAACAGCAAGCATAACACATGCATATTTAGAACAACAGTACACATTCCAACAGCATGCAGGGTTGATTGGTGGCAACAGGCCATCAGGTTTGGATATGTGAACAGGGCACATGCACCAACGTACATGCAGATATGTATGAACCAACAGGAAAAATGTCCATGGAAATTAATTGTGTATACACATACCCAGTTTGGTGTGGAATGGCATCATTTGTGAAAATAGGGTAGGGTGACGAAGTATTACATTAACAACTTAAACTACCTATACATATGCTGTACATTCCTAGTAGGTGCTGATATATATCCCCTACATGTATTAGTACAGTTTCCTATATGTAACCTTAGGAATGTTGGTGATGGGAATGTTACTGCTACATTAATATACATTCCATTTTTATTCATACATGTTCATACCTGGCTATGTTCAGGTACAGCATCCTGCTACATTTGATTTATATGGCTCTAGACAACTGTGGATGTTCAGTATTTTATACAACCATACTACCTCCATATTGCAAGGGTGCAGCAACATATCCAAATTGTGGGACAGACACATTCCAGGTTCAGTACTTTATTACACACATTTCACTCTTTGGTTGTGGCTGTCTCATTCATTTCATTATGTACTCACTGCAGTATAACTTTATTCCAGACTTATTACAACTTTCTTGGTAGATTCATGCCCTCTTTCTCACACTCTCACTTGTTTTATTTTTACATTTCAGGATGGTACTTAATTCTAGACGTTATTAACATTTTTACTGGGTTACAACAATCCTTTCCAACTGACTCACTTATTTCATATGGCAGATTTTAAAAGGGATGGATATGACACATGTCTATCCTTTGTTGATTGATTACCACTCATTTTCAGGCTGAAGCAGTTATCTGATATTACAATACAGGTGGAAACTCTCTATTTGAGACTTGTTTAATGTTTATTTCCAGATTACAGGCTGCATCACTTATCTAATCTTACAGTACTAGCAGAATGTTTCTTCTAGGCTTATTTGAACTTTATTAATATGTAACAACACTGAACTCTTTTACAAGCTGTGTCACTTATATTCTATAACAATTCCAGCCAAATAATTACTAACCTGCCTGGTGGCGCAACCTCACCAGCCTATCAGCATAGGCTCACTGATTCATGGAACGGACACCTGCAGCTGTAATATAAATGATGTAATACTGGAACATACATCTCCATACTATAGGCTAGGATAATTTCTTACATACTTAAATACATGGATACTTACTCAGTAGTGGGGCATTGAGAATTTGCCGGGCCTCCTTAATCCAACAGTTCAGTTGGTCCTGCTTATGTCTCTTCAGGTCCCATGGTAGTGACGGACCTGTTCACCAGTCCTTGGAATGCCTGTGGCACTGGTGAGATCATGTGCCAACCGGTTCCACGCCTCTGCCTTTTATGCACCCCAGTGAACCTGGCCCTGCATGAGTTGTGCCTCATGATCATGGACTAGGAGCCAAACCATATATTTTGATTCCTCAACACCCCACCTCTGTGCTCTAAAGTGACTTCCCTCTCCTGCACCTGCCATCCTGACTGCAAATGGGTACCACAATCAGTTATGCTGTGTATTCAAGCCTATGGGGCTTATATATGCCCGTTTTCCCACACTTATCTGTGATTGGCCATTTTGGATATTTATCAGCTTAAAAAAAACTGCTTTGTCATGCTTCTATTTCCATTCATTCCTATATATATGGTAATACTGCATTTCTCAGTACAACTGTCATGGCTTAGTGGTTCAATACTTTGACTATGATGCACAGTATCCTGGGTTCGAGCCTGGGCATTGATTTTTTTATTTTACTACTGTCTAGACAGGCTAGGAGGTGTGTCTGTGTAAAGGCGGCTTTGATACAGCTTGCTTAACGTTGCCCACCGGTAAGCTGGTTGGCGCGGTGCGCAGCTCCGCGCAAACGGCTTATGCTGGGTAACCCGTTATTTGGCTATGAGCACTCATATTACGCTGTGTGAAGCATTGCTCAGCTACGAGCACTCATTTTAAGCATGTTAAAGCACTGCTCAAATCCGGGCACTCATATTACACCTGTTAAACTGCTGCTCACCTGATGGCAGTCATATTAAGCTTGTTACAGCACTGCTCACCTATGGGCACTCATATTAGGCTTCTTGAAGCCTTGCTCAGCTATGGGCACATAATCTTTTTTTTATATTTTATTGTGTCAGATGTATTCAAAAATACATGGCCCATTTCATTACATTTTACTTAAATTATAGTTTTATATATATATATATATATATATATATATATATATATATATATATATATATATGTGTGTGTGTGTGTGTCAGGGGATTGTTTCATGCTTATTTAACTAAAAATAGAGAATGATGTTGTGGGGGCTCAAACCATGACTACCTCCTCTTTGGCCAACGTCTCTACCGCTACGCTATTGCTACTTGGCTTAATTTGCATATTTAGATCTTATATGCTTTTCACTGTCTGCTAACTGTGGCTGAGCAGAGGGCATACCCGTGCAAACGAGCGCAACTACGGGCAAACATTTTGGAAATTAAAATAAAAATTAAACTGTTATTTTTACATTTTACATTACAGTTGGGTTTATAGTCTGTGGGGGCATGTGTGGTGTTGTGTTCCTTGACATTTCCGCAGACTCGCTCGTGGGAGTTTACTTTTAGGACTCTGACTCTTCTGAGGGCGTGTCCCTTTGCAGAACTCGGCATTTGGACACACCCCCTACTTTCCTACAGGGACCATGTTAGCCTAGGGTATGTTTCAGCATGCCCTCATGAATATGCATGGCATGTTGACGTCATACCGTTAGACTGCAGCCTCCGTGTAAGACATATTAACTCTTACACGGTGGTTTCGTGAATCCTGCCCTTTGTTTTGCCACTTTAAACATGATCTTTTAAGAAAGACAAATGAAGCCTTGCAGTCTGCGTCTCCCATGTCACCCTAAGATAATTCATCCTGTGCCATACTTTGTCCCCTTAAGTACACGTTTTAAACAGTGAGAACCTCAGTTTGACCTACCTATGCAGATATTGTGCCCATGTGACTATAATATAATATTCCAGTATTAGATATCAGTATCTAGCTGGGGCAGCACTGTGACAGAATGATTGACATCTCTGCTTCACACCACTTGGGATTGTGAGTCAGTCCTGAATTATTTACTTTATATATTTATTTATTGATTGATTGCATTTGCTGATCAGGAAAGTCCGAATGGGCACAGAGTCCCCTTTTCAGTGAAGGCCAGAGGAGAAAGGCTTCAAATGATGCATTTTAGATAAAGATTTATACACAGTGTAGAAAAAAGTAGAATTTTACCACTGTATATGTAGCCTACTAAATAAAGGCATTTTTTAAAAGTTTATACATGATATATAGAAAAGTCATTGAATGGTATTTTAAAAAGTCTGCATAGTAATGGAGTCATTGCAGATAATTCAATAAGGCATCATACAGATTATTGATTTGAGCAAAGGAAGATTATGAGCATAATTCAATGCACAGACATACATTTCAATGGTCCATTACCATTGAATATATATATATATATATATATATATATATATATATATATATATATATATATATATATATATATACAGACATAAATGTCAGTGGACCAGTAGTACTGTATATCAACAAACATAAATGTCAGTGGACAAGTAGCACTGTATGTATATATGTATATACATATATATATATATATATATTTATATATATATATATATATATCTATGGGTCTACCTGATAACACCGATATGCGAAAACACAGACAACGAAATCACCA